>NC_142880.1:73517954-73669469 GCF_051225735.1 Oryctolagus cuniculus | reverse complement strand
ATTGTTTGTGTTAAGGGGCGAACTTGAACATGAATTTAAATGAATAAGGCAGGACAAAATATCACAGCTAAAGATAATATTTACTATATTAAGTGAAACTTTTTTCCAACTTTTCTGCTTTATGGTCATCTAATTTTCTATGTCAACCTATGCCTTCAGCTTGATTTTCTTTTCTGCTTTCACTGAGTTTACTGTACTTATATGCAGGGATGTAGAGTTCAATCTACAAACTGGAAAAACTGTGCTTCCCAATGTTAGAATATGCTGCTTTAAGCGTAAGGATTGGAAATCCCATGAGTTGGACATATACTTAAATCTTCCACTAAACAATGGGATTTCATGACAAACTAATGTAAAGAATCTGCGATCATTTTAAAGTTGGCAAAGTGCCTGGTACAATTTGTCTTTTTCACTGTAAAATGGTAATAAGACTGCATTGTCCTGGTATTGTCATGTCTTCACAGCAAAAAAAATAAAATAAAATAAACAAACAACCTGCATGTGATACTTGGGAAATACACAAATGTTTGTGTGTGTCTGAATACACTTTTTAAAATCATTGTGGCATAGTGGATAAAGCAGCCACCTGTGAAACTGGCATCTCATATCGAAACCAGTTCGAATTCCAGCTGCTCCACTTCCCATCCAGCTCCCTGCTAATGTTCCTGGGAAAGCAGCAGAAGACAGCCCAAGTGCTTGGGCCTCTGCACCCATGTGGGAGAGTTGGAAGAGGCTCCCGACTTTTCCAATCATCTGGGGAGTGAACCAGTGAATGGAGGAAGAGAACCCTTCTGTCTCTCTAACTCTTTCAAATAAAATCTTTAAAGAAAATCATGTGAATTTATAATGACCATTTGAATAGAACATGTTTTCAAAGATCTCTCATAGAAAATGAAAGTACGCTATGCATTACACTTGAGTTGCTACTTAATGTGATTTTAAAAATTACAACTTAATGTGACATCCTTAAAAACAGTAAAGCACATATATGCAAATGAATGGTCACTGAATAATAACTTTTCTTTGAAAATGCATATTAACTTTATTTATCAGTATTAAAGCATATTAAGAACTTTTTACCTTTTTGATAGTAAACAGGTAGACTCTTCCTTCCTCTTTCTTTAGATCATTCATGTACGTTGGTGCACCTACCAAGAGCACATCTGTGGTGGTGTCTTTATCCACATCAACCGAACACAGCACACTCCCAAAGTAGGAACCAATCTGGAGCAATATAAACAACAGCAGCCTCAGGATTCCTGGGACTCAGACTCCTACTAACATGCTGAACTTTTATTTGCTTATTCAACACGCAAAAATTGAATGTTTACTACCTGCAAGGGGCTAGGAACACAAGGATGGTCAGCATAGTCTGTTAGCTCAGGATATATCACTGCCTAACCCTTGGTTCTTAGACTTCAGTGTGCACAAGAGTCACCAAGAAAGTGTCTTTAAAATGAAGATCCCCGATTTCTAGTTCCAAAGAGTCTAGTACGATGGCTAGGGTGTGATCCAGGAAGCAGCAGTTTAAACAAGCACTCCAGATGTTCTTGATGCCAGTGGGCCAAAGACACATTTAGGAGAGAAACCCTTAGTAGCTATGCAAGGTATGTTGTAGGGCAGAGCAGGAGAGGTAGAGACAGAGGCAGTGTCTGTGTGAGACAAACAATTGTGTCTCCATGGCAAAATGTACTGTGATAGAGACAAGTCCCAGATCTGAGTAATCCGAGTGCAGTGGAGGTAGGAGACTTAAAAAGCTAAAGTATTATCGGAATCACATCTTAAACAGGACCAGGGGTTTTGCAGGTAGAGAGGGAAGGGAAAGCATGAATGACATAAGCATCCATGGCATGGTCTGGGACAGATAAGTAGTTGATGGACAAACTGGATGGAAGACAAAATGGGAATAAAATAAAATGAAGTTGAGAATTTGAATGTTCATCCCATTCAACAATGTGAATGCCTAAGAGAACACCTCTAAAGGATTTAGAAAAGAATAAAGAAATTGCTTTTTCCATAACTTTCATTTTTCTCAAGACAAAAACACCCTTCTTTAAAACATTAAATGGGACGGAAAAGGTATGGGATTATTTTTGAGGTCAAAGAGCTCAGAAAATCCAGTAGCAACAGTGAGATCAGTCACAGAGAAATCTGTGGTCAGTTTCTCTGACTGAAGGAAGGGTAACACTTTCTGTATGTTGTCAGGGATCAGGGATGCCCATTTCCACTATGTGCCAAGCCCAGGAGAAAAAACTGCTCTATAAGGAATGAGCAAGCAATTGGCGGCTCTTGACAGTAGCAACAGACCTCTGGTGTGGGGGTCCACAGCTGGAATTCATCACAGGGTCTGACTACCAAGCCACCACTCATCAGTAGAAAGCAGCAGAGAAGAGAGTTCTTTAACTTGCAGAAACATCAGAACCAACAGGACGCCTGGACAGGCTCCTGTGTGGAAACGCTCAGTCCTTACATTGCTATACTGCTCCCTTCTCATCCCTCCTCCAGCACTTGGCTCCCTGGGAGGACTTGCCTACGAAGCAGTGCCTGCCATCATGACTAAATGCCCATGCATTATTAACCTGGGCAGTCAAAAGTATGGGCAGATGTAATCCACAAGGAGGCTCTGAGGCCAAATAGGATGGGTTTTACTGACAACTCAGTCCCATTAAAGCCATGCTGTGTGACCTCGTAAGAGACCTAAACTCTTAGTTACCTGTCTGAAGAGAATGGTGGCTCTTCTTAGTATTGTGAAGATTTATGGGATCTCACAGAGCCAGTCCCAGAGTAGGCACATAATAAATGTTCCCATTTCTACCCACTCAACTCCCCACCTGCCTCAGTTGTCCATGAAACTAATTTCACCAACCGTGTAGTGGCATTTACCTGGTCACCTCTGTGAGTCTGAATAACCGTGACATTGCCGTTCTCATTCACGCTGTAGAGCACTATCTGGCCAGTGTAATTTGCCCGAGGAGCACCAGCAACAAAATGGATACTTTGTTCAGTAGAAATTGCAGCCACAGAGTAACCTAGGAGAGAGAGAGAGGACCAAGGATCATCTCAGCCAGATGAGGCCTGCGCAGCTAGTAGACACGATCAGAGGTTCCTTTGTGTTAGGTATGATGCTAGTGCCCATGAATGTATCACCGAGGATACATCTTTTCTAAAATGAACTGTACCCTTGTCCTTTACCATTGCCCTGTGTGGGTGAAGCCTCTACCAACAAAGCTATCTCTAGGTTCTGGGTTGTCCTTATTAGCTGCCTGTGAACTTGGAATCCAATATATATTTCTAGAATGAATACATTAATTTAAAAGGTAATGCTGTATAATGGAAACAATACAGTGCTTGGAATTAGACAGTCCCAAGTTCAAGTTTGGGATTCACTACTTACTAGATTAACAGTAGACAAGTTATTAACTTCACTGTCTCTCAAAAGTATAATGGCCCTCAGTGGGTTGTTGGAAGGATTTCAATGTTTGTGTAGACAGAATAGCTAGCTTAGGCACTGTCCCATGAAAGGTGCTAAAAAAAAAAAATCAGTGACTGCTTATTATGTGGAAAAAAAACCACTAAGAATTCTAAAATAATACAATATTGCCACTTTTATAAGTAGTAATGACTTCTAGGGATGATTTCCATTTTGGAGAAACACAATCATGCTCTAGGAATTATTTAACTGATGGAAAAGCCAGAAGAGATCAGTGATTCTAACATGATGTTTCAGTAAGTAATATGGATTTAGGCCTCATTAGCAGAAGGTAAAAAATATATATGATTAATAAATATGTTCCACAGGGGCTTGCATCATAGAGGGTTAAGCCACCACTTGCAATGCTAGTATCCCATTTGGGTACTGATTCAGGTCCCAGCTGCTTCACTTTTGATCCAGCTCTCTGCTAATGCACTAGCAGATGGCCCTGATGCTTGGGTCACTGCACCCATGTAGGAGACCTGGAAGGAGTTCCAGGCTCCTGGCCTTGGCCTGGCCCAGCCCTGGTCATTGCAGCCAATTGGGGAGTGAACCCCTCTCTGTAACTGCCTTTCAAATTAATACGTATTTATTTATAAATAAATGTTTATTTGAAATAGAGTGAGAAAGAGAGAGCATATGCGCTTCCCATCCACTGGTTCACCCCCCCCCCCAAAAAAAAAAGATGCTCTCAACAGCCAAGGATGGATCAGGCAGGAGTCAAGAATTCCATTCTGCCTTTCCCATATGCATGGCAGGCACTCAGGTACTTAGCCATCAGCTGCTGCCTCCCAGGGCATGCATTTGTAGGATGATGATAGCTCAGAAGTTTTGCTGAACTGACTCTGAGCTTCAACTAGGAGCTGGTCTAAAGGAAGCCAAATGTTGCTGTGCCTTACCTAAATATGAACTGTGATTTCTGTCTTGCAGAATTTGGTCAAAGGCTTGCTTAGGAAAGATCAAATGTCCACGAGATGTTTCCTGGACAACAGTCCCGCTCCAGCCAAAAGCTCCTACTGCACCTAGCATCAGAGTATCCTGAAATAGTTGAAAATAAAGATAATTAAGACAAATAACATTTAAAGCATAAGGTTGTTAGGTAAGCAAAACATTGGAATAATTTATCTAGATTTAGGGAAAATACTAAACATGATGAAGGGAAATATACAAATGTATATCGGTATTTCACAGAATTGTTTTACTATTTTTTTTAAGTTTATTGACAGGTAGAGTTATAGACAGTGAGAGAGAGAGACAGAGAGAAAGGTCTTCCTTCCATTGGTTCACTCCCCAAATGGCCACTACGGCCGGTGCTGCACTGATCCTAAGCCAGGAGCCAGGTGCTTCTTCCTGATCTCACGTGCAGGTGCAGGAGCCCAAGCACTTGGACCATCCTCCCCTGCCTTCACAGGCCACAGCAGAGAGCTGGACTGGAAGAGGAGCAACCAGGACTAGAACCCAGCGCCCATATGGGATGCCGGCACTGCAGGCGGAAGATTAGCCAAGTGAGCCACGGTGCCAGCCCCACTATATTTGTTTTATGATGTGTGCTAGAAAACAAGGCTTCCCATTGCCTGTGTTGTCTCAGATTTTATTTAGGGTGAGACATTGAATAGCTAAGTCTTGTAAATCAGCTGCGGGACAGGGCAGGTACACAGCCATATTGATATATCCATTAAAAGGCCTACAATTCCAAATGTGAACCCTTGTGAGCCTTTAGAGAGGAGTCAGAAGTGGGCTTCCATATTCCCAGGAAGGCTCACAGCCAGACATGAGACCTGCTTGAAAACAGGAAGTGCTGACCACAGAAGAGAAATGGGAATGCTATTGCTAGCCCAGGCCTGTCGGGGAGGTCCCTTCTGATCTAACCCATTTTCAACCTTCTTTTCTCTCGACTCTTTCTCAAATATTCCTCTAGGACCAATATTCATCCAACTGATAGGAGCACAACCTCAAAAGGCACTTGTAGTTGTGACATTTCATCTATTGGGAAGAAAAGAACCATCGGTCAGCAGTAGGGAAAGGGACAGGCCATTCTGGATTGGCTCAAGGTTTTCTAAGCTGAATATTCAAAGCCATAAGCCATTGCAGAAGGCAGGTTCAGTTTGGGGCCGGCGCTATGACTCACTTGGTTAATCCTCTGCCCACGGCACCGGCATCCCATATGGGTACCAGGTTCTAGTCCTCTTCCGGTCCAGCTCCCTGCTGTGGCCCGGGAGGGCAGTGGAGGATGGCCCAAGTGCTTGGGCCCTGCACCCACATGGGAGACCAGGAGGAAGCACCTGGCTCCTGGCTTCGGATCAGCACAGTGTGCCAGCCATAGCGGCCATTTGGGGAGTGAACCAATGGAAGGAAGACCTTTCTCTCTCTCTCTCTCTCTCAGTGTCTATAACTCTACCTGTCAAATAAAAAAAAAAAAAAAAGGCAGGTTCAGTTAGCATGGAATTATTACTTTTACATTTTTGATCTTAGGCTTTAGAAACCATCCAAGATATGATGATTTGAGATTAAAGAATGGCATATAAAGAGATGATGTTTACCAGTTTGAGGATGAGACCATGAAATTATCTGAAGGATTATAATGAAAATAGGAACTCTAAATCAGAGGTGTGTGAATAGACTTAAGAACACAAAGAATTTCATGGAATTGTGTACAAAATATTCTATGCAAAGGTTTGCCTTTTTTTTTTTTTTTAACTGAAGGAACTATACCTAATTTTTTCTTGAGTATCTCTAAGGACTGTTGATTCAGAAAAAGTTCACTCCTTTTATCTAAGTCAGAAAACAAGGTTTTCCTGGTCCTTTGATCTACAAATTCTCTGAGCACTGGGGCTCCCAAAATATCTCCCCAGGACTTGCATTTTTCTAAATTTATCTGCTTCTATTCATAAAAAAAGATATTGCAGCAAGTTGGAATTCAGCAGACAGTATTGACAAGAATTTGTGTTTTTTTTTATTTTTTTAAAATTTTTTTATATTTTTGACAGGCAGAGTGGACAGTGAGAGAGAGAGAGACAGAGAGAAAGGTTTTCCTTTGCTGTTGGTTCACCCTCCAATGGCCGCCGCGGCCGGCGCGTTTCGGCCGGCACACCGCACTGATTCGATGGCAGGAGCCAGGAGCCAGGTGCTTTTCCTGGTCTCCCATGGGGTGCAGGGCCGAAGGACTTGGGCCATCCTCCACTGCACTCCCTGGCCACAGCAGAGAGCTGGCCTGGAAGAGGGGCAACTGGAACAGAATCCGGCGCCCCGACCGGGACTAGAACCCGGTGTGCCGGCGCTGCTAGGCGGAGGATTAGCCTAGTGAGCCGCGGCGCCGGCCCAAGAATTTGTGTTTTTAAGAAACATTTTCAGTGGTGAATTGAGTCAAAGGAAATTCCTGAATGGATAATTTGAGTTTAAACATTGCCTGTACCTGGAACACTCAAAGGCTCTCCTGTATGGTATCTTTTTGTTTCTCCATTAAAAAAATCCCTGTGAAATAGGGAAGGGAAGGCATTATTCACCTTCATTTTTATGGCTAAGAAGTGTTAGCATAAAGAACACAAATGACTGTGACTAGGAATCAGAACTGTTTGTTGGTCACTAGATGTGTGTTCTACTTTGTGTATAAGGCTGCAGTATCCCAACTGACAGCATGGCTTGAAGTTATGATATACACACGTTTTGAGGAGAGTAATCTGCACTGAATCCCACTTGCGACATTTCCATTTGGAAGTTGTCTCCTCCTTGAACAGTACCTGGGAAATATCATTTTAAAAATTATATTATTATCAGCAGTCTTAAATTGCATCTGCAAACATAAGCATGCACAGCACATGCGCGCACACACACACACGTTGTAATAGTCACCCCAAAATACAGAGCAGTCAGAATCTGAAGAGAAGTGATCACTAGGAAGTATTCCACCAGACTACAGAGATCCACACACTTGTACAGCAGTGTTCAAAGTCAGCATTAAGCTTAATCAAGCATTAATGTATTTGTCATAATTCTTAATATAGTTCCTAATATCAAAGAACCCTCAACAAAGGGAATGAGGGACGATAAAAACTGAGGTGATATCTTTAAAAAATTTTTGATCATTGCTAGCTATGAAATTAACTTGAGTTTTTAGTTTTTAAATATTGGTGCCACTGCATGCACAAGTATCTCAAATGCAGTGGAGGAGCCTAGTGATTGACTGCCCAGAGATATCCAGGTTAGCCACTAGGAATCAGGATTCAAAAACCAAAGGAATTTTATCAATCGAGACATTTTTCCGACTTGTATATAAATGCTTGTTTTGTCACTGATA
This sequence comes from Oryctolagus cuniculus, assembly GCF_051225735.1. Classification (NCBI taxonomy): domain Eukaryota; kingdom Metazoa; phylum Chordata; class Mammalia; order Lagomorpha; family Leporidae; genus Oryctolagus; species Oryctolagus cuniculus. The sequence goes on along the minus strand of NC_142880.1, from coordinate 73,661,703 downwards.
TCCTAAGACTCAACTAGTACTCATTTTCCATATAGTGTGGTCAGACTGGTTAAGCTTCCCCAGTATTCACAAAAGCGAAGCTAAATTCCTGGACTGATGCTTTACTCAGGAGAAGACAAATTGCACCACTCAAGTCTTGTTTAGAAGATTTAAAGGGCCGGCGCTGTGGCGTAGCAGGTAAAGCCTGTAGTGCCGGTGTCCCATGTGGGAGCTGGTTCCAGTCCTGGCTGCTCCACTTCCAATCCAGCTCTCTGCTATGGCCTGGGAAAGCAGAAGATGGCTCAAGTCCTTAGGCCCCTGCACCCACATGGGAGATCCAGAATAAGCTCCTGGGTTCAGCACAGCTCCGGCTGTTGTGGCCATCTTGGGAGTGAACCAGCAGATGGAAGACCTCTCCCTCTCTCTCCGCCTCTGCCTCACTGTAATGCTGCCTTTCAAATAAATAAATCTTTTTTAAAAAAAAGGTTTAACAATTCATGCAGGATGAGTGGAGATAATTTTTAATAAAATAGAGAATTGCTCTCTAAAAGTCTATAATAGCAGGTAATGCACAAAATAATTTCAGATGAACTTATAAATTGCACTGTGTTCGTTCTTATTCATGTATGACCAGCAAACAAATTTATTAGCGTAGATAGCTCAGTAATTTTGGACATTCTCAGGGCATATTAGATTTTGATGATGATAAAGAACTTAGAACATGAGCTATTTAAGAAGCGATACTTTTTTTTTTTTTTTTTTTAGCTAGAGCTTTCCAGTGGATTATCAGGATATCAAAATTTGTCTAAAGGAATGAATTCTTGATCTATGCAACCTCTTATCTCCAACACAGAGGGTCCATGAAAGTGCTCTTCATTGTAGAGAATTTTGGGGGAACCGGGATTTGGATCACGTGGGACTTTTTGTTCACTGTGAAATGTGTTCCAGAACCCCATACAGTGGGCTTCTGAGCATGGGATATTTCCATATGACTTGTCCTCCAGAATCAAATAAGTAAATTATTTCAGGCCTGATAAATAAGATGTTCCCTTAAACACTGACCTATTAAGTATCTTCACTGTATTTTTCTAATTGAGAAGTCTATATACTTATAAACATTTTCAGCAATTATATTTAACAGTCTAAAAAGGTGAAACTATTTATGATCGTGATACAATTAAATTGTCCCTCCAAAGTTATAACAATTATGACCTAATCAAGAGCATAGGAGCTTCTTTGCTTATCCATCATATCTCAAAGATTAAATATTATTAATCTGTGATATCTTTCAGGTGAAACATTGTTTTAATTCATATTTTCAAAGAATTACTGTAATTGGCAATATTTTCTCACGTTTTTTGCTTATTTGTGTTTTGAATCTTTCAAACTACTTACTCATGTTGTTTGTCCATTTCCTACTGCTTTATAGGAAATTTTAAACAAGACTGACAAGCTAACATTAATAGGGCAAGTTTATGATAATAAAATATTATTGAAAACAGAGGTGTTGAAAGAAAATCCTTGGACATTCTTTTACCTTCAATGCTGAAAATTTGTTCTCCTAACGTCCCAGCCTTTTCTAGTAGAGCTGCCTCATCAGACACGTTGAAAAAGTATCTTTCTGTTGGAATACTGGCAATTGCTTTGATTTCTTTTATTAAATTTTTAGTATCAAGGGCATTTCTGTTTAAGTACCCGAGAACCTTGGAAATGCAGAAAGAAGAAAACAAGGTCGTTACTGTTGTACTCCTGTTCCCCCACGAGCACTTTCTAGACTATTTCTGAACACAATGGGCCCTCGGCAGAAGTCAATCAAGCAGGATTTCCACATTCCCTTAGCTGACAGGACCAAAATAATCGGCAAGAAGCAGAGAGAGCGCAAAAACTTCCTTTTATATGAAACTAAGAACAGCCAACAAGAAACTGCAGCCTTGAGAAGTAACACTATAATGGAAAGTTTACTGACCCACTGAAGGACAAGTCAAAAGACACTTACTGCTATGCCAAACCTCAGTATGTTATCATTGTTACACTGATCAATCACAGCTCTCAACATCGACCCGTCATGGGATTCACCATCAGTTACAACGACCATTACTTTGGTAGCACCTGGACGTCCACCAGAAGCTGCTGAATAAGCGAAATCTCTGTGGCAGATAAAGACTCATGATCAAAAGATGAATTTTAATATGAGACCTCTGGTTTGAAATAGAAATAGGAAGTTAGCTTCTTGAGCACAAATTGTTGTGATATAGAACTTCCCTTCATGTCAAGGCTGGTGACTACTTAAGTACATTCTATTTGTAGGTTGCTAAGAAACATACAGTAATATAAATTTTGCTTGATAATCAAAAAAAACTCCATGAGTTCCATGGCATACATGATTGTGTATTCACACCAGGAATTTTTTTAATTCTCATAAAAAATTAACTGAATTCTTATTAAGCTGCAGATAGATATTGCTGTCATAAACTTTATCAATTGGACCTTTTCAGTATTTAATGTCTTTAAAAGTAATTGACACATATGCTTAAACACTTCAAAGCAGGGGCAGGTGTTGTGGTGCAGCGGGTTAGGATGCTGCTTAGGATGCTTGCTTCCCCTGTCAGGGTGCTGCTGTCCTGGCAACTCCGTTTCTGATCCAGCTTCCTGCTAATGCCCCTCGGAGGCAGCCGATCATGGCTCAAGTACTGATTCCCTGCTATCCACATGGGAGACCAGGATGGAGTTACTGGCTATTGGCTTGAGCCTAGCTCAGCCCTGATAGTTGCAAACATTTGGTGAGGGAATCAGTGGATGGAAATCTCTCACACTTCTCTCTCTTCTGTCATACTGGATTTCAAATAGACAAATCTTAAAAAAATAAAATAAACTCAGAGCATTGGGAAAGCATAAAACAAAAATGTGACACCAAGCCCTGCTCCAAAGATAACCACTATCACAGTTTCTGTATTTCTTTCTATAAAGCATTTATCTAGATCTACAGTTAGTACATGCATACTCTACTCTTTAAACTTTTACACAAAGGAGGGCATATTCTATTCCATTGTTGCTCATTTGGGTGGAGATCTTTCCATATCAGCACATACAAAGCCCTTGTTCTAATATTTCATTATGTGGAGACACCATGGTTTATTTAACTAGTTCCCCATTATCAGGCATTTCAACCAATTTTAGTTTTACAAGTAATGCTGTAAGGAATGTCCCTCTGCTATGTTTTGGTATATCTTTTCAAATGTTATTGAGATCAGTGAAACTACTGAAACAAAGAATATTCACATCTCCAACTTTAGTAACATCAAATTGCCCTGCAAAAATTTCCACCAATTTATATCATCAATATACAAGGCTGCATATTTCTCGAGCTCCTTTGCTTGACACCGAGGATTATTAAAATCATTCATTTTTGGAATTTTGATTAGTGAGAAATAACATATCATTGCCTTAACATGCAGTTATTTTTCAATATGAAGGAATGAGAATTCTGTATGCTTAGTAGGCATTTATCTTTCTCAGTGAACTCGATTTCTCTGTACCTTTTCCTGTTTTACTTTGTGTTGTTCCTCATTCTCTTAATGATTAGTAAGTTTTCTAAGAAAATTTTCCTTTGTCACATGCTATAAAAATGCCTCCAGCTTATTGATAGCTTTTGATTCGTAGTGGTATTACTTACATACTTCAGAGATTATATAAAAATTAAAATTCTGCAAAGAAATAATCAGTTCCATTAAATTTTTGTGTAATTTATCTTGGACATGGCATATTATAAGAGTGTTACTTCTAAGGGCTTTTTTTAAAAAAAAAAATCATCCAAGTTTTCTCATAGTCCTTTGCTTCCCCTTTAAATTTAAATTTAAATTCTTGGTTCAGCTGAAATCTACTTTGATGCAAGAGTGACGCAGAGATTCAGCTTTTTTTGTTTCTGGATGATGAGACACTTGTCAAACAGCTGATTTTCCTTCTATCTATTGGATGGCCCTGGTTCACATTCTTCCTGAGTAATGTCACCCACTCCTTGGAATAACTGCTACCAAGTGATGACATTTAATGTCTGCATCTATTGTCCATTCTTTTTTTTAATATATGTTTTCAAGGCTTGCTGAATATTCTTACCTGAATGTGTAAGGAGTATTTCAAATTCAACGCATTTAAAACTGAGCATACAATATTATTTTCTAAAAATCTTTCTACATTCTATATAATATCAAAATATAAAATATTCCATGTTTCAGCAAGAAATAGTTTGAATTACAGTACTCACATAAAAATCCTCTTTAGTGACATATACTCTTTTTAATTTATTTATTTGAAAGCCTGGCCGGTGCCACGGCTCACTAGGCTAATCCTCCACCTGCGGCACCGGCACCCTGGGTTCTAGTCCCAGTCGGGGCGCCGGATTCTGTCCTGGTTGCTCCTCTTCCAGTCCAGCTCTCTGCTATGGCCCGGGAGAGCAGTGGAGGATGGCCCAAGTGCTTGGGCCCTGCACCTGCATGGGAAACCGGGAGGAAGCACCTGGCTCCTGGCTTTAGATTGGCTGGCTGTAGCAGCCATTTGGGGGGTGAACCAATGGAAAAAGGAAGACCTTTCTCTGTCTCTCTCTCACACTAACTCTGCCTGTCAAAAAAAAAAAAAAAAAAAAAAAAAAAAGAGAGAGACAGAGAGACAGAGAGACGTCTTTTATACACTATTTCACTCCTCAGACACATGCAATACCAGGGTTGGGCTACACTGAAACCAGGAGGCTGAAACTCCATCTGAGTCTCCTACAAAGGTGGCAGGAACATAATTATTTGAGCTTTCACCTGATGTCCCCCAAGGTGCATGTTATCAGGAAGCTGGACTGGAAACAGAGTGGGGACCTGAAGCCAGGCACTCTGATACAGGATGAAGACAGTGACTGAAGTGTCATGTTAGATGCCCACCCTGTGACATACTCTGTATGGCATACTGTAGATCTTCCATATGATTATAAAGCTTTTGAGGACAGAAACTATAAATCATTTAGCTGTAATGGCCTGCAGCACTTGGAACAGTAAGTTGCAACCATAGGCATTCAATTAAATAGGTGAATAAAAACATGGCAGTATTTACTACAGGAGTGACGGGATTCTACTCAGTATTGCAGCAGGGAGGTGAGTAAGTTGAACAATTCTAGCAATGAGAGGATTAAAACCTACTAGTTTGGGAAATTGTGGTAAGAAGGAAACAGATGTTGGCACAGTAGAGAAAACCAAAATTTTGCAAAGATGTTGAAAGCCAGACAAGTCCCACCTCAGGCAGTGGCCACGGCTATCCTGGAGAAAGAAGCTTGCCAGACTCCCAGGTTCCTTCCAGGGAAAAATTCCACACCCATATTTCCTGCTGGAAACACTGTCCCTCAGCACATTTTAACTCCAGGAAAAAAATTTCTTCCCCTTAGTCCAGTTCACCAGACCAGGAAGGGCACTTCAGCTGTTGGCACCCAACCTACTGACTGGGCAGTGGCTTGTGAGATGTTCAGGCCCAAAGGGAAATCTTTAAAAAACGTATTCATTTGAAGAGTAGAAAGACATAGAGAGAGATATATACACACAGATCTCCAGTCCATTGGTTCATTCCCCGAATTCCAGGAACAGCTGGGGCTGGGTCAAAGCAAAGCCTGGGGCTGGGAAAATATAAATGGCATGGAACCAACCATGTGTGTGTGCATGAGCAGGAAGCTGGAATCAGAGCTGGGACTTTAACCCAGGCTCTCTGACATGCGATGCAGGAGTCCCAAGCAGCATCTACTGTGCCAAATATCCACCTACGCCCAAAGGGACATCTTAATAGGTGAAATAAAGATGAACCAAACCAAACGATCTTCTCTTGTGCAAAATCTGCTTTTGAGGCACACAAGGAGAATCCCAGTTGATGGGAGCAGCAACTTAAATATACAGATAAAAGAAGGGACAGATATAATGGGAAATGCAGAAACAGAAATGACAGGATGTGGTGACCAACCAGACAGGTGACCTAAAGAACTGTGAGAAGAATAAAGAAAACCATGAGGTTTTTCAATTGGAATGAAGCAGGCAGTGGCCTGAATCAAAATGACAAAAGTCAGGCAGAGTGGTAGGGAAAATAACAAGGCCAGGTTAGGATGTGTTGAGTGGGATGAATGGGCCCACACCCTGGCTGTGCGAACCTCGGGAAAGTGTGCAGGACAGACAACACAGCAATGGAGTGACAGAGCAGATGCCAATGCTGTGATGGTGCATGCAGTTTCTGAGAGGGAAGAACTGTAAAGAAAAGCTGTTGGATGAAGGAAAAAAAAAATAGGAAAAAGAGCCAGCGGAGAGGCCAAAATCATTGAGAAAAAGTTGGCAGGGGTCCCAGAAGTTTGTAGTTGCCATGGCAACTGGGTTCTGAATAGTAGTGCATGTGTATCATTACTAACTGTTCAGAGGAGGGAAGAGGCAGGGCTTGAGGCAGGACCATGCGGTTGGGTAAACAGAGGAACCTGTTTGCCTGGTGGCACAGATAGAAGCTTCAAGGAAGTGGAGGAGGGGAAGATGCTTTTTTCAAGGAATTATGGTAGAAGAAATACACAAGATAAAAAAAAAAAAGCAGGAAGTAACTAAAAGGGAAGCCAAGCTTATCACTCTCATTTATTTTGTAATAAGAAGCCAGTGTGTAGCATCTCTGTGAGGTATCTGGTTAACACAGAGTGAAGGGGGAGGGTATTTGTGGTACTGTGAGTTAAGCCACGGCTTTTGATGCCTGCATCTCATATCGCAGTGCCTGGATCTGAGTCCTGCAGGTCAAATCACCGTGCCTGGATCTGAGTCCTGCATCTCATATCACGGTGCCTGGATGCGCGTCCTGGTTCTGCTCCTGGTGCCAGCTTCTTAAGAACGCACACCCAGAAGCTAGCAGGTGATAGCTCCAGTACTCGGGTTCCTGCCACCCATGTGGGAGACCCACACAGGGTCCCTGGCTCCTGGCTGTGGGTATTTGGGGAGTGAATCGGCAATGGTAGATCTTTATATATTTCTCCCCTCTCTGTTGCCTTGCCTTTTTAAATAAAAATAAATGACTAAAAAGAAACAGAGCAAAAGCGAAGCTCAGTGGAGCTGAAACAATAGAGAAACTGAGACCGGAATGAGGAGAGTGCTACACAGCTCTAAAAATTCATACCTCCCACAGATGGGAAATTTACTAGACTTATAGTTCAAATTGGACTCATGAAGATCGGATGGCTCTTGTTAATTTGCAAGAAGTATTTTACTAACTCAATTAATGAAAATATAAATAATGACAATTGTTCCATTTCCTACAGTTTTAAACTAAAATCTTCTCATTTATTTCATGTAAATCACATAAAAATCATGTCATATCTTATTAAAATCCTAGAATCAAATATTTTCACTTCACTTGCAAGCTACCCTCTCAAAGTATGCAAGTCACAAAATACTCAAATTTTTCTTGTGTACCAATTCTGATTTTAGTGGTGGTTAGCAGGTATATTATTTTTTCTTTCACAGTTATTAGCACTTTTTATGTTATCAAAATATTGGTCTACTAGCAGCAAAACTTACCTTGCAAACTGAATTGCTTTGAATGTGTTTGTGAGGTCCCCACCATATTGGTATGTCTGGGATGTTGCTGTAATCATGCCATCTTTGGTCTTAAATGTGTTCAGGTTAAACACAACTCTTGGATTATTGGCATACTGAATTAATCCCACCTTCAAAAGAGTAAAAGTTTATAAACGGACTGTCATTAAGTTATAGTAATTTTTCTTTAGCCAAGAAAATAAACCTCAAAAGCACATTTAGATATGTGATAGCTTAAGGGAATCATTCTCAACTCTGGTTTGTCTTTTTTTTGTTTGTTTTGTGTTTTTTTTTTTTTTTTTTTTTTTTTTGACAGAGTTAGAGAGAGAGAGAGAGACAGACAGAGAGAAAAGTGTTCCTTCTGTTGGTTCACCCCACAGATGGCCACCACGGCCGGTGTGCTGTGCCAATCTGAAGCAAGCAGCCAGGTGCTTCCTCCTGGTCTCCCATGCGGGTGCAGGGCCCAAGGACTTGGGCCATCCTCCACTGCCCTCCCGGGCTACAGCAGAGAGATGGACTGGAAGAGGCGCAACTGGGACAGAATCTGGCACCCCAACGGGGACTATAACCCGGGGTGCTGGCGCCGCAGGCAGAGGATTAGCCTACTGAGCCGCGGCACCAACCAACTCTGTTCTTGACAGCTATGTTTCTTTCAGTGAAATGGCTTTTTTGATGTGAGACGCCATCTGTGTACAATAACACTACTATCACCAAGCAAGATGATGGGCTGCAGCCTGTGAACTGCTTTGAAAGAGTAATTTTAGATGTTTTATTTTAATACTTAATATTGATGAATATCATAAAACAGTTTATAACAGGAAGATTAAAATAGATGTAAGTAAATGTTCTAGTTATCAACAGATATAGGCTTGCAGACAATGATGAGAATTCACAGAAGGAGGGCACCATCTCAGCAGTGAACAATAATTGTGCAATAAAGAATTAGAGTTGAATGAAAGAAACATCCATAGGCTCCTACTGAATGTAGTCAGTTTGGGTCTATGTATTGAGCTAGACTTTAGGGGCTTCAGCAGCTCTGGAGGCAAGTGGATGTCTGTGCATGGGGGACCAGGAGTATCTAACTTCTGAACAAGGTGTTCCCGGACATTTTCCAATGGTTGAGATCAAGAAAATCATATGCTCCTATCAATGTCTGTTCTCAGACAGAGATCATCCTCTGAGGTTCAGAGATGGGGTCCCAGAACAGGAAGTGGCAGGAAGGGACCCGTGGGAGGCCCCCAGAGGTCAGTGTGCGAGGCAGGAGGAAGGAGCTCAATCTGCTGGTTTTGTTTTCGTTTTTCTTTTTGTTAGGAAGGCAGTGAGCAAGGCACTGGGAAGATGCCCCGAACACTGGTCTTCCTGGATCCTTTGCGTTAGCATGGAAGACTGAAGAGGGAGGGAAGGATCAAAGATAGCTCTGGAGACTTTAAGTCTAATAGGAAAGGAAAGTAACAGAGTAATCCCCGTGACACAGCCCCCAAACACCTGTGTGAGAAAAGTGAAGGAAGATTTAAAGATAGGGTGCATCATCAGGACTTACAGAAGGGTCAAATTTAGATAATAGAGAATGAGTTTAACCACTTCTATAAAGGAATAAGACGCATGCAGGAAGAGGCAAAAGAGCAGTGAATTGTGTGTGAGCCCCTTAACTAAAAAGTCATGCTGGGGGGAGGGTGATTCATGTAGCGATACAAAATAAGAAGATGCATATGAAAACATCTCGTATAAAGGCCTACACATGGTCCTCCTCAGACACCAGTGCTATACCTACTTTCACGTAACAGAACTTTCTAGTAACAGCCTACAGGAAAAATCCCAAGGTTTCAGCAGGCAGTAATGTATTCTTAGCCTTGGAGTGAATCTCAGTGGGAAAAATGTCTAACAGTCTTTTATAATACTATATAGGAAAGCAGAAAACCAAATCACAACAAAAGCATTCAGAAGAAAATACGCTAGCAGTTGTTGCTATTTGTGGGACACTGGAGGATCTGTTGTAACCCAAGAACATGCAGTGGTAACTGAATTGGTCCCTGTTGATATTGGTTCACTGTCCTGCTGTAACTAAAATGACCCATGGAATGGCAGATCCAATTTAAGGCCCAAAAATAAATAAATTAATTAATTAAAAAAAAAAAACACACAAAACAAAAACCAGGAACTGAACTCCTAGTAAATGCTATTGAGTGTTCTTACAGAAGCATGGAGTCTCTGCTCCTGAGTTTTGGTTGTCTGCCTCAAGGAAACACAAACACAAATTATTTTTGTAACATAACACAACAAATTATTGAAAAGATTTCTTCCATGTTAAAAAGGGAGGTTAGACTAGAATATGATAAAAGACTATAAAATAACACATGATAATTATTATAAAATAATTCCAGAATTCAAAGACGATTGCTTTACCAGCAAGGCATAAATAGATGAAATCAATTATTAGCCCAAATAGGCATGAGAAAAAAGCATCATATTGACTTTTAAAATGTACCTATAGACTCCTGGGCTAGAAGAGCAGGAAATAGGCAGCTGAAAGAGGATGAAAATGTTAAATCTTTTATGCTTGATGCCTGCATATAAACTCATGGACCAACATCAGGCAAAGTTAGGGGTAGAATAACCCAATGTAGTACAAGTTTCTATTAACTTTCAATGTTACCAATAAATGCATTGCAGATGGAGATTTGACAAATGCAAATCTAAGACATCGTATTTAACAATATTTTCTCAGAAAGCAAGTAGTTAGCCAGTGACATCCATACCTGTGTTTTCGTAGGGCCTATATCCAGGCCTTGAACAAATTTTTCCAGAAAGTTCTTTACTGCATCCCAGGGATAAATACTATTTGATTCATCACACACCACCACAACATCTATGAGCGAAGGGCAGGCTACATAGGGAAAAAAGGAACGAAGCAGATGGGTGATGTGAAATCAAACTTCACACCCAGGTAAAAATGAGACAGAGACAGGTGTGGGTACCATTTGATAAAACCCCTCCCCAGAGTTTTTAAAAGTGAGGCCTTGCTCAGACCTTTTGCACACTCATAACTTACTCTGAACGGCAGGTGAGAAGCTGGACAAGAGCTCAAAATCAGAATTGACATCAGAACAAATGCCGGTTGTGTAATACTGATTTCCACACTGCTGTGCCCACAGGGGACCACATGTCTGCAAAGAAATGAAAAGACAATGAATGGAAGCACGTAGAAAATGCTCACCTTTCAGCTCTCCAGTTGTACAGCACAGAGATCATTTTTTTCTGCAAGATTCCAGGAATTGTCAACTCTTGAAATTAACAAGTCAAAAACCATTTTAAGTGAGAGTCTACTGTGGAGAGAAGGATGGAGAGGCAGGCAGCTGCTCTGTGCCCTCCAGCAGGCCTCCGGAAGGGAGAGTTGGGACTGACAGGGGCAGTTGCCATGCGAGGCAGCAAGCAGCCCTCCAGCTCACCTACTAAGCCAGAGGAAATGGTGGTTTTCTTACAGAGAACACGCAGGAGGAAACCGAACACAAAGTTCATCTTTTGTTTCTCAAGCCTCAGGGTCTTCATCTGTACACTGAGAAAAATCATACCTCCTCTCTAAGAGTGTGTTGAGGAGTAAACAGGTCCGAGGATATGAAACACTGCACAGTGCCAGGTAAACAGCAAGTGCAATGTGTCCGTTAGCCACCATCTGTTGCTGTTATTGCTAAGCAAGGGTTTCCTCCTGTCTCTTTCACCTAAGACTGCTCAGCACAAACCATGACCCCAGAGGCCTGGCAGGCACCCTCCAAGAGGGCTTGGGCCAGGTCTAGCTACCCTGGGGAATGATGAACCCACGCGTCATGTAGAGAGGCAGGTCACTGGGGTCCCTGCTCGCTCACTGGTGTGAAACAGGGCCAGGCTCCCCAGTTTCCCAATGAGAGTCAGAGAAGGTAAATTTCATAGGGAAACTCACAGCTTAAAAACCACTCCATGCAGGGTGGGACTCAAGGTGCAGTGGATTAAGCTGCTTTTTGGGACACCTGCATCCCATATCAGAGTGTTGGCTTCAGACTCAGCTACTCTGCTTTCTAGGCAGCTTCCTGCTAATGCATTTTTTTTTTTTTTTTTTTTGACAGGCAGAGTGGACAGTGAGAGAGAGAGACAGAGAGAAAGGTCTTCCTTTGCTGTTGGTTCACCCTCCAATGGCGGTCGCGGCCGCCGTGCTGCAGCCAATGCATTGCGCTGATCCGATGGCAGGAGCCAGGTACTTATCCTGGTCTCCCATGGGGTGCAGGGCCCAAGCACTTGGGCCATCCTCCACTGCACTCCCGGGCCACAGCAGAGAGCTGGCCTGGAGGAGGGGCAACCGGGACAGAATCCGGCGCCCCGACCAGGACTAGAACCCGGTGTGCAGGCGCCGCAAGGCGGAGGATTAGCCTAGTGAGCCGTGGCACTGGCCCCTGCTAATGCATCTTGAGAGGCAACTGGAGCCCCTGCAGCCACAGGAGAAGCTCAGGTGGAATTCCAGGCTCCTGGCTTTGGCCTGGCTCAACCTTAGCTGCGGTAGGTATTTGGGAAGTGAAACAGCAATGGGAGATGTCTCTGACTCTGCCTTTGCCTTTCAATTAGGTGAAAACAAGTAAACACTAAACAAACAAACCAAAAAACCCAGAACACTGTATGCTACACAGATACAAATGAGGTCCATGGAGTGGCAGCATTTGGCTGAGCTGTAGAGCACTGCTTTCCTTGGAGGACTTCAAAGCTCCCTATTCCACTTCCTAATTGACTTCCACCACCCAAGCTGGCTGACACTTGTCTCTGTGCCACACCAGGAAAATTCCAGTATTTACTATCGTCATCAGTTCATTCCCACTTCTCTAGTTAGCAGCCCTCAAATACCCAGAACTCTGGACGAATTCATGACCAAATCACATGAGAAAGATTAAATATTAAGATGTCTTGATGAAAAAAAAAAAAAAAAGGCTTGTCAAGATCCTAACAAAAAGTCTACAAAATTTAACAGTGTGTAAAGCTGTGGGTCAATTTTAAAAACTGAGCAGAGAAGTATGGTCTTTCAAGAAGCAATGGGAAAAATAAAAGGAAATCTGCTTGACCCAGTTTAACTGTTAGTAACTTAGCAGATAGTTAGAAGCAGCTGTGCAGTTCTCCCATAAAATTGGTTCATTTTGCCAATTTGGAGAAAATCATTATTCATTGCTTTGGTTAGTTTACCAAATAACAGAAACCAGTTATTGATTCCTATATCCCTAATTGAGGTTTTTTTTTTAATAACCTTGAAAAATAACTCATGCAATATTCAAGAAAAGATTGTTTTTGTTTTAAAAGCAATGGGAAACAGCACTGAGAAGTTGAAATTAGAATTATGCCAGTTATTAGTGCCAGAACTACATTCCAGCTTTAAGCCCAGACCTTAAGAAGTTTCAAAAATATGTGATGATTGTCAATCTTTTCCACATAATTCTTAATAGTATCTTATGATTTTTGACCTTTTAGGTATGTGAAGGAAACTCTCGCTTTTTTCTTTCTTCCTCTTTCTGCCTCTCTGCTTGCTACAGTGTTAATCTCTCAAATTCTGTTGCATTTTTATTATACTTTATCTGAAGTTATAGATTAAAAATTTTGAGGCACATTCTTTAATCCCCCTAATTCTCAACAGGTTCCTCTTATTCAACCTTAAATAAAAAAACAAAGCAAAACAAATGAAGGCAACATTCTTATAAAGACTTTTGCAAAGTTGCAACATTCATTTGTGCACTGAAATAACATAATTATAAGCAATAGCTAATTATATAGTGCTAGTGAGGTCATACGAATACTAATACCTATGAGTATTAGTAAAAGTACAGTGACTGTTGAAAATTGAAATTTTGAGAAGAGTTCTAAAACACAGTATTTAGCTAGCATGTCAATGGTATAAGTAAAACTGATGTAAAGCTAGATTAGACTTTCCAAAACAAAATGTTAACAGGGCTACACAACTGGGATATACACATATGAATTAGTGAACATTTCAGACTAGACTTTTATGAGTATTTTCTTTAAATTTTTTGGTGTGTCTTGCTACAAATTTCCTTTATTATTTTTATTAGTTCTAAGCTCAGGAATTCTTACCTCCTTAAGAAAATTTTCATTTTCTTTTAACTTTCATATTAATTCTCTAATTCACTTAGGTATGCAAATCAACTAATTGTTTCCAGATCACTTGTTAAGTCAGGCATTCTATTTCACTGATTCATGATGTCTTCATATCATCTTAGAAACTAAATGAGGGTACATGAGATATATTGAGACCACGCCATACCTTAACTAATCTCAGATTAGCCAGTGGTTGTAGGATATGGTTAAAAACATACTTTTTAACTTTGAAACCTACTTTCTGAATGAGGAGTATCTATCTTGAATGATTCAGGAAGTGGACCCGAGAGTCTTTCTGAATTAGTAGTACCAATTTTTGAATGTTCCTGCAGGCAGCAGACCTGGGGTTCTGCCATTATCTATATATATACTATATATAATATATAGTATATATAGTATATATACTATATATATATTATATAGTATATATTGATATATATATATAGTATATATTGATAATATATAATATATAGTATATATAGTATATATACTATATATATATTATATAGTATATATATATACTATATAATTTTCAAGGGCAATGAATTTGTGTTCATTCAGTTCCCCTTTTGCTGAATATCCTAAGAAGTCTACACGTCAAAAAATTGTCATTTTACATTGAACATCCCAATAGCAGAAAGCAAGCTGTGATCTGATGGAAGAGAAGGCGAGAAGACACAGACTCCAAACTTTCTCAAGAGGAATGAGGATGTGAAAAGGAAGCACTCACGAGAAATCCTCCAGTTCCCACGTTCCTTGTGAGGGTCAAGCCAAGGCTCATGTTGGTTTTCATCTCCGCCACACTTGGCATGCTTGTTGAAGCTTTTTTTTTTTCAGAAGGAAAAAAATATGAAAAAGTGATTTACTTAAAGATGTTAGGAAAACATGTTTATATGTAGCATTGAATTTAGTGGCATGCATTCAGGTGCTAGAGTTGAGTTGTATGATAACTTTAATGTGTGAAGCTGCAGAGTATAAGACATTAGGGGAGCCAGCGCCGCGGCTCAATAGGCTAATCCTCCGCCTTGCGGCGCCAGCACACCGGGTTCTAGTCCCAGTCGGGATGCCGGATTCTGTCCCGGTTGCCCTGCTTCCAGGCCAGCTCTCTGCTGTGGCCCGGGAGTGCAGTGGAGGATGACCCAAGTCCTTGGGCCCTGCACCCCATGGGAGACCAGGAGAAGCACCTGGCTCCTGCCATTGGATCAGCACGGTGCAGCGGCCGCAGTGTGCCAGCCGTGGAGGCTATTGGAGGGTGAACCAATGGCAAAGGAAGACCTTTCTCTCTGTCTCTCTCTCACTGTCCACTCTGCCTGTCAAAAAAAAAGACATTAGGGCGTGGACTCTGGAGAACACATAATTTAGAGGTATTAAAATTGAAATTTTTTACAACATTCTGGCCAAACCAAGAACATCTAAGGTTATCATTTGTTCCTCCTTGCAGCCTCCATTTTCCCCCAAAGTCAGGCTGCGTGTCTCATGCCCTACCTCTCTGCCCCCAGCCCCCTGCTCCCAACACACACACCCCTGGGGTGGGTAAAAATATCCTCCAAGTGTTATCAAAAAAAAAATGTCATCTGACAGAATCTAGGTGAAATTTAAAAGGAAACAGTGACCCCACACATGAAAATAAGAAATGAATCCACCCAACCTCTTAATTCCCACTGAACAAGGGCATCAGCCGCTGTATCTATTCCTGGGTGACTGCCCAATTGACATCCTTTGGTGATGTCTTTTTTGCTAGTGGTCTTTAACCTCTGCCAAGCTATCATTGCCCCCTTCACATGTCCTCAGTTGGACTCCTTCCCCCAGTTCCCACTCAACTTCACCCACCTTCTGAAGACTCCCACCTGAGCCCAGGTGCCATCACTCTGGGAGAACAAGCTGTCTACTGCAGAGGATGCATTAGTTTCAGAGTCACCTTCAACTTCTCTCATCATTACATAAGTGCCATTCTTAAAACTCCTATTTTTCTCTTTCCTTCTAGTAAAAGGACCATTCTTTTTTTAAAAAAAATATTATTTGAGAGGCAGAGCCACAGAGATGGCAAGGGGGTGGGGGTGGGGGGAGAGAGAGAGGAGGAGAGGAGAGGAAGAGGGGAAGTGGGGAGGGGGAGAGGGGAGGGGGAGAGGGGAGGGGGAGAGGGGAGGGGGAGAGGGGAGGGGGAAAGGAAGGGTCTTCCACCCTCTGGTTCACTCCTTAAATGGCCAGAGCTGAGCTGAGCCGATCAGAAGCCAGGAGCCTCCTGTGGGTCTCCCACATGGGCGCAGGGGCCCAAGCACTTGGGCCATCATTGCTCTTCCTAGGTCATCAGACAGGAGCTAGACCAAAGTGGAGCAGCCAGGACTCAAACTGGCATCCAATGGGACGCCAGTGCCACAGGCAGAAGCTTTACCTACTATGCCACGGTGCCGGCCCAAAGGAAACCTTAATAGGCCCTCTTCTTCCCAGGTAATAGTGACATTAATCCCGTTCAGCTAAGTATCCTCAACTATGAGCCCCATTGAACTATCTTCTGCCATTCTCCTACAAAAACGATCGTCTCTTCACCAGGAAAATATTCTCTTGGTCCTACCAACTCACTGAACTGTTTTTCTCAGCTCTCTTGCACCACTCAACATCTAGAAAGAGATGAGTTCACATTCCATGTACTTGTTCACTAGGTGCTCACTTCTAATTCTTCATCTATTTTTCCCGAGACCCTGCCAAATTTTTACTCTAGGTGAGGAAATTACAAAAAATATGATTTGCAACAGGCAGAAAGAAAATGATAGAACTTCAAGATATGTTTCTACTTTTAAGCATATTTCTATATAAATGTATTAATAAAATTTCAGTAAATGTATATAGCTTTAGAAACAAAAATATATACCTCAATGTACAAAAATTTAATGATGATATATTAGGGAATGATACAATAAAACTTTTGAAAATTCATACCTAATGTATATATTTTATTACACCAAACACACAAAGTATACTTTTTTTTAAAGACTTATTTATCTACTTGAAAATCAGAGTTACACAGAGAGAGAAGGAGAGGAAGAGAGAGAGAGAGGTCTTCCATCCACTGGCCCACTGCCCAACTGGCCAGAGCTGTGCTGATTCAGTGCCAGGAGCCAGGAGTTTCTTTTGGGTCTCCCAAACAGGTGCAGGGGCCCAAGGACCTGGGCTGTCCTCCATCGATTTTTCAGGTCACAGCAGGGAGCTGGACTGGAAGTGGAGCAGCCAGGACTTGAACCAGCACCCACATGGGATGCCCACACTGCAGGCAGCAGCCCTACATGTTACACCACAGTGCTGGCCCCACAAAGTGTACTTCTTCTTTTTTAAATTTTATTTATTTGATAGAGTTACAGACAGTGAGAAGGACAGACCGAAAGGTCTTCCATCTGTTGATTCACTCCCCAAGTGGCTGCAACAGCCAGAGCTCGCCAACCCGAAGCCAGGAGCCAGGAGCTTTTTCTGGGTCTCCCAAGTGGGCGCAGGGGCCCAAGAACCTGGGCCATCTTCCACTGCATTCCCAGGCCATAGCAGAGAGCTGGACTGGAAGAGGCGCAGCTGGGACTAGAACAGGTACCCAGATGGGATGCCAGCACCGCAGGTAGAGGATTAACCTACTATGTCACTGTGCCGGCCCCAGTGTACTACTTAAAGTTCACAGAAAATGGAATCAAAAATGCATGCAAAAATTTTTGAAATCTATGCATAGCTTTTTGCGTAATATGCATTTTCATGAACTTTTTTTAATATCTTGTGGGTACAGTATTCAAAATATTTGAAGGTTACTAATCTATTTCTCCTACAGTCTCAATCTTTATGCAGTAATCATGGCTTCCATCTCTGTAGAATTGCCGTCACTGAAAATCCTTCCACTTCATCAAAAATGTGTTTAACTCCAACTAAACGCCGAAAATGAGACTAGAAATTAGGGATACAGAAATGTGTAAGAACATTATTGCTCGTTTCCAAGTTTTTAAAGATTCTTTATTTATTGGGGCCTGCGCTGTGGCGCAGGGGGTTAATGCCCTGGCCTGAAGCGCCGGCATCCTATATGGGTGCCAGTTTGTATCCTGGCTGCTCCACTTCCAATCCAGCTCTCTGCTATGGCCTGGGAAAGCAGTGGAAGATGGCCCAAGCCCTTGGGCCCCTGCACCTACATGGGAGACCCGGAAGAAGCTCCTGGCTCCTGGCTTCGGATCGGCACAGCTCCAGCTGTTGCAGCCAACTGGGGAGTGAACCATTGGATGGAAGACCTCTGTCTCTCTGCCTCTCCTCTTTCTCTGTGTAACTCTTTCAAATAAATAAATAAATCTTTAAAAAAAGGATTATTTATTTGAAAGGCAGAGTTAGAGAGAGGGAGAGATAAAAGAGAGATCTTCCATCTGCTAGTTGACTCTCCAAATGGCTGCAACAGCTGGGGCTGGCCAGGAGCCCAGAGCTTCTCTCAGGTCTCCCAGATGGGTGCAGGGACCCGAGATCTTGGGCCATCTTCCACTGCTTTCCCAAGGCACATTATGGGGAGCTAGATGGGAAGTGGAGCTTCTGGTGCCTGAATCAGCGCCCATGTGATACCAGCCATACAGGTGTCAGCTTAACCCTCTATGCCACCATGGCGGCCCCATTTCCAACTTTTAAGTAATATTTTTCCAAGTCCTTTCCCTTCATGTACATAACTGCATATTGACTTAAAATCCTTTTCTAATTCATAAGAACTCCTTGACCACTCAGTGTTGTACTTTTGAAAGTTGCTATTGCTGATGTGATGATAAACTGCGTGACTTTTACTCTCATCAGGAAATATTTTATGGAAATATAACTCATTTAGCTTTCTAGTCTTGCATGTTTAATATTTCTTGCATTAATACAAACCCTTTGAGATGTGGGTAATTACAATAGCAAGTGATATTCAAAATAATGGATATTTTTATTAGAATGTACTCATTTAGAGATGGTCAGAAATACAGAGTTCTTGTTGGTACCTCCAAACACAGAAGTGGAACTGATTTTCTGTACTGTTTCTGGTTTTGAGAAGAGGAGGGAGAAAGATTGGCAGCCTCATTTTTCTTCAAGTGATGAGCAAATTAATCCTAAATGTTGGTGGAAATCCGTCCTCAGCCTTGGAGTGGATGGTCCAGGGGGCAGAACATTACCTATGCACCTTGTTGAATCTGGCTTTCAAACCACTTTGGAAATTTAGGTGCAATTTGGGCCCCATAAGACTGAAGAGGTAAAGGAAAAAAGCTGTCTCTGTGTCTTTAAGATGGAATGATGACTGCCTTTGCCATTATTTTTCTGCTGAGTATATAACAAATACACTTTTGTTATTGGTAAAAGAAAAAAAGAATCACACAGCTCATTACAACTTACTTTGCAAATTTAGCTTTTCACATGTGGCAGTGGGTAGGTCAACAGGACATTTGTACACATCTCCCATTCGGTTCTCAGGAAAACCACTCCAGGGTGAACCAACCAGTAACCTAGGAACAAGAGTTTTCATTTTATTATTATTATTATTAGACATAAACTGTTTAGTTTTTTAAAGATAAAAGTGAAAAATCAGTGAAAAACAATTTAAATTTTTTAAGTGCAGAGTTACGTTTGTTTTTCTTTGGCCTCCTTCCTTTCTCCTTAGCTACCAAGATCCTTCCTAAGTCCTACAATATAACTGCTCGGCCACACACCCTGGAGGACTCTCTAGAGCAGTGCTGCCCAACAGAAGCATAATGTAAGCCACAAATACAAGTTGAAATTTTCTAACCATCAGCCACACTAATAAAACAAAAAGCAGACAGTGAAATTCATTTTAATAACATATTTCAATTAGTAATATATTTTAATTCAGTGTATCCAAACTACCATGTACTCAAAAATTGATGACTGATTTTTCTTTTTCCCTATCAAGTCTTTGAAAGTCAATATGTTTTATACTCAGAGTACATCTCAACTTTGATAAGTAACCTTTCAAGTACTCAATAGCCACACATGATTAGTGGCTACCATATTGGTAGACAGCACAGCTCTCAACAATGAAACAATATTAAAACCAAGAGCAGGAACAAACATTTGTTGAGAGCTACCTATGCCCTAAGCACTTTCATGCTAGTATGTTATCATTTAGGGAGATGATGATTAATCTATGTGGCTTTATGATTGTTGTCTTTATAAGAGAGTACTTAGCAAAAATAGAGAACAATTATATTACAGGGCTCTTCTTGTGCAGCAATGCATATATGTGCAGGATACAGGATGAGGCTGGTGCTCATATCCTTCCGCTGGTTCGTTTTACTTCTTACAGAGTTCTCTAACTACAGACTAGATATTTCCCTGTAGAAGCAATCACCTGCCATCTCTGACCACAGAGAGCTAGGCAGAAACCGCCTGTGCAACGGTTAGCAGGTTAATTACTCAGCAACATCCAGTTACTAAGGCAACATCTTTTTTTTTTTTTCATTTTTTTCTCGTCAGTGTTGAGAAGGATTAGATTATCTGTGAGCCTCTATATCAACATTTTGTCACTATCAGTCATGTGACATGTAGCCCATTCTAAGTTTTCTAATGGATACAAAAGACTTGTCTACTAAGTCTAATAAAACTGTTCAAGATATATGAAAAATAAAATACAAGTGAGATGAAGAGATATGACTTAGTTTCCCAAATGGGAAAAACATTAAGATAGTCAAAGGATGCAAAAATGGACATTATGGACACTGAAGGATGAAAATTGTAGCCCGCATTAACACATACCTACCATGAACCTAACTTAGTTTGTTTTAAACAAAAGCTCACTATAGAATCTGTGTAGGGAACAAACCAGCACCTTACAGCAAGAAGCTAGCATAGGAAGTGTGACTCTGCCCCTGAGCTTGTCAGGAATTCCTACATCACAGAAAATCTTCCAACAAGTGGCACTAGGTAGAAGACTTTCCAAATAATGTTGTTTTTTTTTTATTTTTTTATTTTTATTTTTTATTACAGGCAGAGTTAGACAGCGAGAGAGAGAGACAGAGAGAAAGGTCTTCCTTCCGTTGGTTCACCCCCCAGATGGCTGCTACGGCTGGCGCGCTGCACCAATCCGAAGCCAGGATCCAGGTACTTCCTCCTGGTCTCCCATGGGGTGCAGGGCCCAAGCACCTGGGCCATCCTCCACTGCCTTCCTGGGCCACAGCAGAGAGCTGGCCTGGAAGAGGAGCAACCGGTACAGAATCCAGCGCCCGACCGAGACCAGTACCCGGGGTGCTGGCACCACAGGCAGAGGATTAGCCTAGTGAGCCATGGTGCCAGCCCCAAATAATGTTTCTAAATAGTGTCTAATTTAATCAGCAAAACAAGTCTGAGATGGCCTGATCTCCATTTTACAGATAGAATCACTGGGACACAGAGAGATAGCAGTTCACTCACGGTGTGCCCAGTTGAGATTAAATTTTTTACAGATTTATTTATTTGAAAGAATTATACACACACACACACACACAGGGAGGGGAGGGGGGAGGGGGAGAGAGAGAGAGACAGAGACAGGGGAGGGAGGGAGGGAGGGAGGGAGGGAGAAAGAAAGCTAAAGATCTTCCATCTGCTGATTCACTCTCCAAATGGCTATGGCCAGAGTTGAGCCAGACCAAAGCCAGGAGCTTCATCTGCATCTCCCATATGTGTACAGGGGCCCAAACACTTGGGGCATCCTCTGCTGCTCTTCCAGGCATAGTAGCAGGTAGCTGGATCGGAAGTGGAGCAGCTGAGACTTGAACTGGCGCCCCTATGGGATGCCAGCACCGCAGATGCTGGCTTAACCCAGAGCACCAGTCCCAGAGATTCAATTCTTAACTCCTAGGCCATTGTCCTCCCTCTTAGCTGCACAAAGCTTGGGCATAAGTTTGGAAAAACTATGAGAAGAGATGAGCTTGGTTCCAGAATTAGCATAGAGTAGAAACAAGAAACAGAGGGCCAGACAAGTTTTTCATTATGAAAGAGTGAGTCACTGTGTAGTGTATAAAGGAGTTGCAGACTAGAGACCAGCTGGGGCCATGCTATAAGCACATACCCACGTGGTGGGAACAGGGATGCCCAGATAAAGCCAAGTGTGGTAATTTGGCTGACTTTTGTTCTGTACATTTTTGTACATCCTCACTATAGCTAGAGACCCACCAAGAAGCAGACGTTTAGTGCTTCTGATCTGAAATTTAACCACTGGTTCTGTGAGCCTCCAGCTGTCAAGCTGTACACAAGCTATCTCGTTCCCCATGAGAAGGTACCAAAGACTATTTGCTGTATCCTATTGACTAATCATTCCCTAGCCCCTGCCTTACCTCCTCCCACCTCATCTAAGAATCCAGGATTTGGTAACCTCGTGCCTCTGGAGGGGTTTTGACATCACCACTAATGGAATGAAAACTGTGACCCTGTAAGTTAATCAGACAGGAAGGAGAGAAAGGCAAGCATCTGGAAAGTTCTATGCCATTTAACAAGAACATGCTCAGCCAGTACATACAAATACTGTCTGTCAGCATTAGGTCATTTTAAACTCTTAACACAGAAAATATACAACAGTGGGGAACCGGACCCTTTTGGTGACTAAGGAAGAACAAGGGTGTCTGCATTATGTGTGACTCACTCATTAAACGTCAGGAACCACATGAGTAAGCAGCCTCCAGGTCATGGTCGTGACTACTGAGGTTTCAAAGACCATTGTCCCTGTCCTTTATTGGGAAAGTTTCCTGCAGACTTCCCTCCTTATTTCTACCCCAAGGCTATGGTTCCTGACAACTCACCATTGTAAAAGTCAAGTCTATGACATCATCAAACATCTACAGAGGGAACCAAGACGTCATTCCTCAATAATTCACACAGGAAGTTAGCGAGACTGATGTACTTACGTCTAAAAGTCTACGTAATCAGCTGTAGCAGACACACACCAGGGGAGAATGTTACAATGGCAGGGGATAGGACATGTTGGTGGGCAGATTTTGTTGAAGTATGCACAACTGCTTTGAAGCAGTGGATTTAATCTCAACCAGACAAAAGAGCTGCATGAGCTGTTGTGTGTGCTGATTCTCAAAACAAAATTGGAGATGTAAACTTCTCCTTTCCTACTGTGAAACTGGGAATTCTTCCAAGATTACTTTCAGTAACGCTTACTGTTCAATTATCTTGTGGGAAAATAGTGATTATGTAGACTTCCCAAACATAGCCAACTTGCCCACCTCCAGTGGAATTCAAACTTCTTTGTTTGGTTGGTAAACAGTATTTATGGTCCTGTAGGTAGGGTACTTTTAAACTCACAGTCTGGGAGCTGTTATAAATATCTTCCTTTGGGCTGTGGTTCTCTAAACTCTCCAAGTGTTCCTTCTATACTAGGGATTTTTCTAGAGTATACTGACAGAGGTGTAGTTAAAATAGCAGGGAGAACATTTTGCTTTAATTCAACAACTGTTTATTGGGCACCCATGGGGCTCAACCACAGGGGGGGCGCCATTCCCCCTGTGAACTGTGTGCTCTAACCTGGAGTAGTGTATAACTTACAGGGCTACACATGTTGACTGGATTCGAGGCAGCAGAGATAGTGAATAAATCACTTAAACATTTCTGGCCTGATGGTGTTCACATTGTAGAAGAGAAAATAGACAATAAATTTAATAAGCAAAACATGTGGTGGTGATCAGTGCTTTGGAGGGAAAATGAACAGGACAGAGTTAGGGATTTGAGGAGTAGTATAAGCTTTATTAGAGGTCAGGGAACGCCTAGCCAAGAAGATGACAGTGAAACAGAGACTTGAAGGAGGAGGAGTAATGGAAGAGCAGTCCTGGCTGTGGGAACAGCTAGTGCAAAAGCCCTGTGACAGGAACAAAGTGCATGAGGGGGAGAACAGGACGGCATGAGGCAGACTTGTAACGAGTCCGGATCCAACAGAGACTCGTATGTAATTAGAGGCCTGACTTTCCCTCTGATTGGAATAAGAAAGCCACCAGAGGATTCTGAGTAAAGAGGAGATGTGATCCGACACACTCTGGGAGGACCATGAGGCTGCTCTGTTCAGGATCACTGTACCCACGCATAGGTAAATCAGGTGAAGCACTTGTAAGGATCGAGGCAAGAAACGATGGGGGCTTCGACAGAGCTGGGAGAAGCGCAGCTGGTGAGAAGCAGATTTGTGGTCTTCCCTTCAGATACATTGAGCTGGTAGGGCCAGTGGGATTTCCTTGACTTAAAAACTAGGTAAGTAAGTCAACAGTCAAGGATGACCCCAAGATTTCTGGCTGGAGAACTAAAAGGAATGAGTTAGCAGGGTCAGATAAGCAAGATTGCTGTTGGTAAAGCAAGATTCTGTGATGGGGGGCTCAGGAGTTCAGTGTGAGATATGCTAAGTCAGAGATGTCTACGCCATCCAGGGGGTATATTTCACTTGGGATGAGAAGCCTATTATTCACACTATGTCAGTGTAAGAGACTTCAAAGTCTATTGCAAGCCGCCAGCGCCACGGCTCACTAGGCTAATCCTCCACCTTGCGGCACTGAAACACCGGGTTCTAGTCCCAGTCGGGGCGCCGGGTTCTTTCCCGGTTGCTCCTCTTCCAGGCCAGCTCCCTGCTGTGGCCAGGGAGGGCAGTGGAGGATGGCCCAAGTGCTTGGGCCCTGCACCCCATGGGAGACCAGGAGAAGCACCTGGCTCCTGCCATCGGATCAGCGTGGTGCACCGGTCGCAGCGCGCCGGCCGCGCCGGCCATTGGAGGGTGAACCAACGGCAAAGGAAGACCTTTCTCTCTGTCTCTCTCTCTCACTGTCCACTCTGCCTGTCAAAAAATAAAAAAAAAATAAAGTCTATTGCATATAAATTGTTCTTTACATTGTTTAGATCCGGGCCATTGTCAACACAAAGTAGCCTGTGATAGCTATGTGGCTACCTGCTTCTTGCTAGCCAATGGCAAAGGAGTCTGTGATGGCAAGAACTAGTGCATGAGACTTCACAGCCCTGAAGAGGAGGAAGACAGGTCTGAGTCGGGCAATGCTGCTATCGTAAATTTAAGAGTTAAATTCTTTGGCATATGTTAAAAGGCAGAATTTAAGCTTCCTTAGGCTGCTTCAGACTTCTTTGGCTGCCAAGTTGCTTCTTCAAATAGTGGCATGGCTAAATCCTCAAGGTTTCATGACAAAAAGTCCACCAAGCTCATTATCGCTGAAATATCCTAAGCCTATTGTTCTGCCTCACAAAAACCCTAGAGATTAGCTTTCTTCCTGGAAGCAAATACATCACTAAAAATAATTCTATTACTTCAACTCACCTAACATGCAGTTTTCTTGAAGTTAAAATCCAAAGCAGAAACATTCACTCTAAAGCCTTGCAATGATGCAAATTCCTATTCTTCGGCCTATTCCTGGGAGCAGGGAGTAGGGGACGATTCAGACACCACATTTCACATTTCATACATCAAAGTCCATGAGACAGCACATTTCTAACAGGTGTTTGGTAGATGGTGGATTAATGATAAAAATTAGAATAGCAACACTTGTACACTGCTTTGTAGTTTATAAAGTTTTTATGTACATTACTTTCTTTGATCTTTATAAATACTTTGTGAGATCAAAGGTTATAACTTTTTTTCATATATTCAGTCTGAGTGTCTACAAGGTAACAAAGCCTAACTCTGCACCCCTGCCCTTTAAATCCTAGTGCTTTCTATTCCACCTGTGCCACTTAGCACTCCTTAGCACCTCTTCATAGACAATTGTCTGAAATATTTTCACCGGAAACCAGGAAGGTGTGTGTGTAAATTCCAATTACGTTTGTCAATGAAATTTCTTCCGGTAATAGACATTCAGACAGCACAGAGGAAAGTCATAACACCGTGACTAGGTGTTGAGCATGGAGGATTTTCCCAGATCATTGAAGCACTTCTGGAGCAGATCTGTGTCATGCACAAGTCACAGACAGTGAGTGTGCTTGTAGGTACACAAACTTGTGCCAAGAGTAGGGGGAGACAGAATAGGGGTTATTCTCCTATAGAGTTCTATCTATGGCAAATAACACAAATCATTTTTAAAAACTAGTCACTGTGCACTTACTCCCCATGTAGGATCTCTGTCCTTAATGTGTTGTTCAATGTGAATTAATGCTATAACTAGTACTCAAACAGTATTTGACACTTTATGTTCTGTGTGGGTGTAAACTGTTGAAATCTTTACTTAATATATACTAAATTGATCTTCTGTATATAAAGATAATTGAAAATGAATCTTGCTGTGAATGGAACGGGAGAGGGAGCGGGAGAGGGGAGGGTTGTGGGTGGGAAGGAAGTTATGGGGGGGGCATTGTAATTCATAAGCTGTACTTTGGAATTTTATATTTACTAAATAAAAGTTTTAAAAAAGAAAAATATAAAGCAAAAAAAACTAGCTATAAATATTATAAAGTTAGTAATAAAAGATCAAGAAGTATGGTAAGGCAAATGTAGGTAAACCGGTTAGGGTGGTCCACAGGGCCAGTGTTCCAAAGGTGCTTGGTTCCCCATTTACCCTGCAACTGCCCCCAGCTGAAGCAGAGTCCTTGCTGACAGCAGATCCACCACTCAGCACACTTGTGTATGATGGTTCAAATACATGGCAATAGCATATATTTATCAAAAATATAACAATGTATTTTAAAATTTAGAAGTCCAAGAACATATTACAGTCTAATTATTGATTGTGTAAAGCCTAAGTTAGAAAAATAACCCAAATTTTGTGGAAGAATAAAAGGAATATCTATGTCACGCATTTAAAATAAAAGCAAACCATGTGAATAAATCCAATAAGCATGTTAAATGGCACTGCCGGGACAGTCTAGGAAGAGGAGAATTTTATCTGTGGAAAAAGAAATAAAGGATGATCTTGGCTAATATTTGTGGGCCATAATGAGAGACAAAGACACGGTTATTTTGGAAAGGGGATTGGAATACAATTCTTGTCCAAGAAGAGGAAGAAATGGACTGAAGCTAATCCAATATGCATGGAAGCTAACCCATGACAGATGAGAACTGGCTGAGGAGCCGGGGTAGAGAGGTAGGGAGAAGTGAGCTATGAAAACTTGATTTTCCTCCTGTGTCTTAGTGCTAGTAAGAATAGCTCACATTTGCATGACAGTGTAGTTTTCACAGTGCTTTCCCTTTGTCCCCACACCAGGTGTTCATAACATGCTGGTTGGGTAGGGACAGTACTCTGTACTCAAGAGGGGCTGTGTGACTTTGCTAGAGTTACCCCAGGAGTGGGGAGGGAAGCTGAGGCAAAACCCTGTTCTGATTCCTGATCTACCTGAGAAGCCCCCGTCTATGAGAGGATGAAAAGATGGATGTTCACCATCATCCTTGCCCAGGCGACATCTGCCAGTAAAGACAATGGAGCAAAGGTGGGAGAAATTCTCTAAGAGAACTTGAGACTCAAAATTCTCAAAGTTTAGCTTTATAAAGTCTGTGTTAAAATAAAACAATTAGTATTTATGAATGTCATTTATGCCCTGCCACTTCCTTTCTTGGATACTTATAAAATATATACATTTGAAACATCTCATCTCTGTTTTTCACTGATTTACTCTTTGATAATCTAAAGCACTGTAATCTAGGGTAAGTCATTTAACCCTTCTGAATCTCAGTCTTATTTGTAAAAGGGGTAGTAATTTCACAAAGCTCCATGCATCATTATGAGTATTATGTCTTTTGCAAAGAAAGTATTCAGTAAATATCAGGTATTATTATTATTACCAAGGTAACATATGACATAACCTTTGAAACATTTATAGACTTGAACAGTTCTTTATTTTTATTCAAAGATCTTTTAGATAGATGTGTGGAAGACAATCTGTTATATTGTCAACATACATGGGGTTTTATTAAAATTTATCAAAATTCTTATTAAAAAGTTAAAACTATAGTGTAAGCTCCTATATACATGTATTATTAGTTTTTCAAGCTATGACACATGCTCATTATATTTCTCCTGTCTTCTCGAGGAATAAGAATGCACTTGCCCTGACTAGAGCAAGAAGATGAAATTTTGCAACTGGAAATACCCGCAATTACAAGTCAGTCCTCATCACACAAGTGATTCTAGTTGTATATAGTTTTTGAGTCACATAATGAGCTCAGATTTTTCTCAAGACAGGCCTTCAGATTAGGCAAACAGAAACCGTGCACATCACAAGCTCCAGGAAATGATTTTAAACATCTCAATCCTTCGTAGATTGTTTGTGATAAGGATTGCATCATCTGCATTCGGACATCCTGTGTATTAAATGAGGGCTCCCAGGCAGGATGGCCCTCTTTCCCTGTAGGGGAAACAGGCCACAAGTTGACCAACAGTCACAGGGCTGCTTTGCAGCTCTACTTGGGAGGTCATCTTGCTTTTTAAACAATCCAGCCCACTTGAGACTGTTAAAAAGAACTATCAAAGTCATATCCGCACTATTTCTAGAGTAAACGTCCATAGTGTAATAAAAGTCAAACATTTAAAAGTAGCAAAAGAGTCTAGATTATATTGTTAAAAATCTTGTAGATCCTCATGTAAAATATGCCTACGAATTCTTTGGAACATGGAACATATGGAACCATTAAAATTGTATTGTAGAAATAACGGAGTGTGACTTAAGAAAACTCTGATTCTAGCCTTAAGCTTGTTGGTTGAGTGAAGGAAGGGGCTGAGGGATGAAGCCATGGCTCAAAATGACATTGTAAAGAAAGTCAAAATCAGCAGAGGAAAAAGTTATCCGAATGGCAGCTTCAGAATAAGCAATAAAACAGTAAAAAAATATATGTGCGTCCGTGCGTGTGTGTGGTGTATGTACAATATGTATAAATCCAAGACAGAAAACTCAATTTATTAGAGGGATTCATAGTAATACAC
Source organism: Oryctolagus cuniculus (assembly GCF_051225735.1). Taxonomy (NCBI): domain Eukaryota; kingdom Metazoa; phylum Chordata; class Mammalia; order Lagomorpha; family Leporidae; genus Oryctolagus; species Oryctolagus cuniculus. Next base: position 73,633,169 of record NC_142880.1, on the reverse strand, counting down.
TTTCTGTGCCCAAGGCTAACTTGATTAGTATCAGAAGAAAAGTTAATGTTTAAACAGTCCTTCCCACATCTGCTATTTCCATAATATCTGTGTTATTGTCATAAATTAGGAGTGGTAGAGGGCACAGTGCCAACTGTCAAAACAAATGGCCAACTCTGGATTCCAAGTTGCAGATTATTTTCCTTGAGTCAGAGAGTCATGGAGGCTGCCTGTCGTAACTGTGGGCCACTTGAATACTGGGAGGGTCTGACCCACTCACCTGGATCCTGGCCATAGCCCCCACCCTCTGCAACAAGGCCCCTTGGCAGGGCCAGGCTAATGACAAGTTACAAGGAAACATTGTCCCTTTCTAAAAAGAAAAAGTGAGCTCGACAGGAAGTTTCTATCACTGGGGACACTAGAAAAACTCAAGCACCACTAACCCCATGGGGTTGGCACCTGTTTTATCTTCTATATGATGTTAGTCACCTCCTCTGCACGTAAATCCTCCTCATGGATTCTACTCCCCACTCCTTAAAGTCAAGGTCCATGTTTTGAGCTTTCTGCACCCCAAACAGTGTTCACCTTGTGATTAAAAAGTCAGCACGTGGTTTGGCCACCTTTGCTTTTTTACTACACAACAGCCCAGTGAAAGAAACCAGTCATACAGGTTTGTCAAATTTTGTTCTGTCTCCTTCCTGCTTCTCTTTTCCATGTAATTCAGCCCCTCGGGTCAGACAGGTGCTTTCCCTTCTTGCTCCTCTCTGTTGGATTGTATTCCTCGTGGTTCTACATAGGCTGGAGGGAGGTAAGGCCTTGAGACTAAGCTTAATACCACACTTTGCCAGAAAGCTCTACACTAGGGTTCAGAGTAGCAGCCTACCAAAAGTAAGATGGTGCCTTGTTTCTCAAAATCACTGTCCCGTGTTCATATATTTTTTAAGAATATCATGAAAACGTCAAGGCAGGATTTAGTGTTGACCTCATCCTATCAGCACCAGAATTTCACCCAACTACTGATAATCTTGTCATTTAATAATGTTTTAGATGCAAATAGGGAATCTCAGAGAGAGGCAGGGGATATGGCTGCCTCTCACTTTCCCAGCACTTGGTCTTAATTTCTAACCTGCAGCATGGCCAGTGGTTGAGTTCTGTTACAACCAAGAAGCTTTATCAATGGTGGATCTTTCTCAGATATAAAAAGGATACTCTCAAACGCCATATCAATTAGATCACCGTTAGGAAACAGACCTAGTCCATACTTTTTTATTTGACTGTTAGAGTTATAAACAATAAAAAGAGACAGAGAGAAAGGTCCTCCTTCCGCTGGTTCACTCCCCAAATGGCTGCTACAGCCGGTGCCCTGCGCCAATCCGAAGCCAGGAGCCAGGTGCTTCCTCCTGGTCTCCCATGCAGGTGCAGGGCCCAAGCACCTGGGCCATCCTCCACTGCCCTCCCGGGCCACAACAGAGAGCTGTAGTCCATATTTCGTCAGTCAGTCTACTAGAGTTCATTTTGTAGAGTACCAAGGATGAATCATTTGGAAGCCAGACTTTCATTCAATCATTTGAGAGATAATTATTGATTTCCTACTTGATGCCAGGATGCTTTAGGAGCTGAGTACACACCACTTAACAATACAATATCCCTCAACTCAGAGACAAGGACAGAAGACAGATAATCAACATCCAAACAAAGATCATTTCAGATAGTAACAACTGATAGCAAATCTTCATAAAGGCTAGAGACTGATGAGGAGGTATGATGTGGGGCTATTTAAATGCTTCTTCTGAAAGGTCTGTGAGGAGGAGACACCTGCAGTACCAATCAGCTGAGTGAAGATCTTTGGGAAGACTCTTCAGAAAAAGATGTGCTAAAGCTTTGAAATAAGAATGAGTGTGGTATATTCAAAAAACAGAGACCAAAGATATGGTGTATGGAGCACAGGAAACAGCAGAGAAGAAGGCTGACCTCAGATCATGGAGGGTATTGCAAGGAATTTTAATTTATTAATTCTAGGAGAAAGCCACAGAAGGAAGTGAATCATGTTTTTCAAAGTTCATCCTGACTGCAGTGAAGTGAGAAGAAGAATGAAGGGTAAGGAGGACAGCAGAAGACAGGTTGTCAAGCTGTTACAGGTGTACCTGAAAGCTACTCTTGATTCCTGTCTGGGGGTAGGGTGGGGTGGGGTGGGGATACAGAAGAGTTGGTGAGAATTGGTCAGAAACAATGTGTATTTTGGTGACAGGGTTAACAGCACTGGCTTGTGGACAAGACACATGGTGGGGAAGAGAAAGGAGTTAAGTTTTGGTCTTTGTAGCTGATATAGAAAATCAGATCTGTGTTCTCAGTTAAATTAGATGTATCTACTAGGCATTAAGGTGGAAATGCTGGTTAGATTGTCTGATATGGGAGTCTGTTGGAAAGTTTTAGAGCCAGATATACAAAATTATTCATCTGCTCAATCCCGAGACCAATGGTGATCATACCCTCTTTCTAGCCTTCTTACTACTGTATGGCTATGAAAGCAAAATTTGGTAAGTGATAGAGATGTAACTCTCTCTCATATCCAAAATAATTTCAGCAATTGTTCATCTTTGGGTTTCCAACCAGACTGTTATCCTTGCGGATGACTGATAAACTATCCCAACATACATTGTTTTCTAAGTCTGCTTATATTAGTTCGTGCTTATCTGCAGCCTATTCGTATCAACCCATTATAAACCCACCTCATGATGCACCCCCCTCCAAGATGCATTCTGAGACACACTACTCTCTCACACAGCGATTTCATTTCCCCATCACACAGGCATGCCCCAACATGAGAATAACTTGGATTCTAAATGTTTCTTTGAATTCACTTCTAAAGAGCATCAAATCTAAGTTCAAACAGAGAAAGAATTATACATTACAGCTCTTATTTGCTAAGCCAACAACAGATCAGCTAATCATTGGCAAGAACTCTAGAGAGTGAAATTCAGGATCTTAAGTTCCAGGGTGAGTAGGACTTGTCTGGAACCTTCTGCTGCAACAGGGAGGTGAGAATTCCATGGCAGGTCCTCTGCACAAATGGGCTTCAACTCTGAAGAACAGGAGCTACAGCTCTTCTTCCTAAATACAACTTTCAGAGGCATCTGATTGCCCTGAGTTATTTACATTATGATGACAGGAAACTTAAACCAGTAATAGAGATATCCATATCAATCTCCATCGAGATAGTCGTTTTCCACCTGGGTAGAAAAGGCCATGGATTATAAATGTAACCATTCCACAGCATTAGAACACTGGGAGCACTTTGTGGGGAAAATAGAGAAAGTCACCTTTGTAAATCTTGCCTTGATGCTGATGCGGAACAGTCATCACAAAGTGTGAAGACTACTAAGTTAGAAGAAACAAGTAGACAAGACCTTGCTGAAGGACTCAGGGAATGCTTCTACACTCTAGAAGTAGCCCAAAGACAGCATTAACAAGGTGGTAATTTGTAAAGCAATTATGAATATCAGTTTACATGATAAGGAATCCAGATAAATGTATCTGTCTACCTACCTATGTATTAAGTAATCAAAACTGGTTCATGAATTTGCTAGGAATATGTTGAGAAAATTTTCCAGCCAGGCTTTTAAAGGCACAATTTTTACCCCTTTCATTAATTATAAACATGCTGTTGTCAACTCTGAAAAAAATGAGCCTTCCATAAGAACCTACCCATTAACACTATAATCATTCACCAATTAGAACAAGAAATTGCACTCAAATATTAAATCTACCGAGTACTTTCATTGAAACCATAAGAAGAGAATATTCTTACCAGTTGCCTTTTGGATTTATAAATTGCTGCACTGAATAGCCGAACTGTTCATTTGAAGGACCAGAAAATATTTTTGCTTCTGGGAGACCAACATTGTATGCCAAACAATTTAAAATGCCTATTGAGAAAAAAATGAAAGCATAGTACATATTTACACCTTGTGAATATAAGTATATAATGTAAGTTTCAAAAGGCCACTTTTCTAAAAAGCTTGTTTGACCTCATAATTATTCTTAACAGTGTTTCCACAAGTAGCAGCAACTTCTGCTTTCAAAATTCAGTCATGCACTGCTTTGGTCAAAGACGGACCACATATATCATGGTGGTCCCATGACAGCATATACCTAGAGACATTGTAATCACCTTAGTTTGTGTACATGCACTCTATGATACTTGCACAATGACAAAATCAGCTAACAGCTCATTTTTCTAAGCGATGTGTGTGACTACTTGTTTGAGGTCTCACACCAGGCTAAGTGTTTGATATGCATGATTTACAAGCTTATTCATTCTCCAAGAAACCCCAGGAAGTGATTACGGATATCACCTTTGTTTTGCAGAGATTTCTGAGACTCTAGGAGGTGACTCAATATCATAGTTGGAGAGTGGTAAGGTTAAAGGCAGGATTTGAACACAAGACTGATTCAAGGGCCTGACCTTTTATTATTTTTTTTAAGATTTATTTATTTGAGGGGTAGAGTTACAGAGAGGGAGGGAGAGACAGAGACAAAGGTCTTCCATCCCTAGTTCACTCCCACAGATGGCCACAACAGCTGGAGCTGGGCAGATCTAAAGCTAGGAGACAGGAGCTTCTTCTAGGTCCCCTGCACAGGTGCAGGAGCCCAGGCACTTGGGCCATCTTCTACTTCTTTTCCAGGTCATACCGGACAGCTGGATCAGAAGAGCAGCAGCTGGGACACAAACTGGTGCAGGCTTAGCCCACTACACCATAGTGGTGGCCCCGACCCTGACCTTTTAAACCACTATATTAGCTCTCAGTGTTAAGGAATTTGAGTTCTATTTGTACTTCCTAACAAGCACCGCCTCAGTGCAGGGCCTGTAGGGTATCCTCCACGTCTTCTGAATCCCCTTCAAGATCCTGATGCAGACTCTACGTGAAATGTCTGTTGAAGAGCACTACTGCTGACTACATCAAAAGGGATGCAAAAATCACAGCTCCTTTAAAATTCTATCATTTGACTTCTGAAGGGGTCACTTTTGAGGATGAAAATGTAGCAAAAATGTTCCATATCTGTTTTATTCCAGGAGAAACTATCAAAAGTGGCTGAGCTTTTGAAGGCCTCTTTCTAAATGAAGAATAAATGATAATCATCTAAAACAGAAAAGGACCAAGGAGGCTTTGACAGACGTTTCTGAAAATTCTTGTTTCTTATGGAAAGGGAAATACCACTGATTCCATTTCTCCACTGACACTGGTAGCATTCACGCTGGTAGGCCTTTTTGCTATAGACAGATGGTTGTGTAGATTAATATTCTCTATGCAGAAGTGAACGTGTTTCATGCTACTTAAGATCCATATTTATCTCTGTAGACACTGAAAAATGGACTTTTAAGGTCAACACAGAAGCTCTGTTACTATGTGTTTTCACCAGCAAATATCCCACGTTCTGGGTAGCATTGAAACTATGCAGTATTTCAAAATCTATTGTTTCAGGCACTGAAATGCTGGAAGAAAATGACTTGCTCTTGCACTGTGCCTTCAAACTTCTGGGGGCAGACCGTGCAGAATGCTCCAAAGGAATAATGAATCAGTGATGAAATTTTGGGACTTAGAGTAGTTAATGTGTCTGTCGAAGAGCCAAAGTCATCCTACTGGGGATTTATTCACTCTAGAAAGCTCTTCATTTCTCAGAAATATGTACTGCCAAAAAGAAATACAAACATTAATTTTAAAATGCTCTGTAGCAAAAATCTACACAACTCAACATTTGTAAATTTTCTCCTTACTATTTTTCATATGCACGACTACTTTTTATTTTTGAGAAAATAAAGTGCAAAAGAAAATGACATGGCCAACCAAGCAGAAAATGAGAATCGGCATCCCAAATACTGGTGTTTCCAATCAACAGTTTATTTTCACCCTACTGTAAAGAACCCAATAAAAGCTATTTGAGTATGCTATCAATTAGCCAGCATACAGTAAAATGTTGGGGAGATGATGCCAAATTGTTCCCACTTTTAAAACATCTAATGCTGGAAGCAACATGTGTGACTATATGGACATTGATTTCATTTTTCAGTTAGACCTCAGCAAATGGTAAAATGAACTCCCTCATGATTTTGTGCCATTATATCACCTAGAGTCAAATTTTATTTATATATATGTATGATATATATGTATATATATTTATAAAATACACAGGCCCTTAATGATGGTCATACATTTTGAGAAATTCGTCACCAGCCAATTTCACTGCTGTGAGAACACTAGAGGAAAAACTAAGATGTTTATGATGTCACCAGACAATATAAGCTTATGGAATCACCACTGGATATGTTTTGTCTGTTATTGACAAAACATTATGCAGGGCATGACTATACATATGTGTATTAAATATGCATATGAGTGTATGTCTATCATCATCAGCTTACAAGTCAGGAAAACAAGTTCATTTTAATACCTAACAGTCCAATTTTATTATATATGTACATATATACTTACTTATACACACATGTATAGCTACATACTTAGAAGCGCATTTATATAACATGATTAAAAATATGGTACACATCATTTCATCTTCCTGATTAAAATAATCCAACATAGGGACAAGCATTGTTGTGCAGTAGGGTTAAGTCACTGATTGGGATGCCTGCATCCCATATTGGAGAGCCTGGTTTGAGTTCTGGCTACCCTGTGCTTCTGATCTAGCTTCCTGCTCACGCACCTGGGAGGCAATAGGTGATGGCTTAAGTACTTGAGTTCCCGCTACCTACATGGTAGATACAGATGGCGTTTTGGGCTTTTGGCTTTATCCTGGCCCATTTGTGAAGTAAATTACTACATGGTAGATTGAAAAATCTCCGAGTGTGTGTTTCAAATATATTTTTTCTTAAAATATACCCCAGTGTGTTACCACTACACTGAGAATGAAATCTTGTTTCTCCAGAATGGTTTCAAAGGTCCTGTGTACCTCTCTGACCTCACTCCCCACCACTCTCCAGCCACATTCCCCTTTGGCTCTTTGAGAACACCCAGCTCATGCTGCTGAGGGTCTTTGCACGTGCCTATCACACTGTCTATGATGTTGTCCACAAAATTAAGCATTGAAGTCTGTTTGAGTATTCATCAAGAAGGAGACCCAGATGGAGTTCCTAGCGCCTGTCTTCAGCCTGATCCAGACCTGGCCATTGTGACCATTTGGGAATAAACCCTCCTCTTTCTCTTTCTGTCCCTCTGCCTTTCAAGTAAATCTTTTCAAAAATACTAATTTACATGGGGCTGGCACAGTGGTGCAGTGGGTTAATGCCCTGGCCTGAAGTGCTGGCATCCCATATGGACACTGGTTCAAGACCTGGCTGCTCCACTTCCAATCCAGCTCTCTGCTATGACCTTGGAAAGCAGTACAAGAAGGCCCAAGTCCTTGGGCCCCTGCACCCATGTGGGAGACCCGGAAGAAGCTCCTGGCTTCGGATCAGCACAGCTGTGGCCATTGCGGCCAATTGGGGAGTGAACCATGGAATGGAAAACCTCTCTCTCTCTGCTTCTCCTCTCTGTAACTGACTTTCAAATAGATAAATCTTTAAAAACTACTAATTTACCTATTTAAAAAAACCCTTTATTTGTTCCTAAGAATTATTGTTTTACAACCATGACTGTTTTTATATTTGATTTACAGATTCTGAAGTCAACGATGACAATTCTTTTCATTACACCGTTATCTTGGCCAATTCTCCTACTTTGTCTTTGAAATCTGAATGGATGAGACCATGTTCTCTGCACATCTCTGAGTTTTAGTTTCAAGATCCTCTGACTCCTGGACCCATCCTGACTTCCTCCCTCCCTATCACCCTCTAATCGGCATGCCTTCCTCACATTGATGTTTTCACAGTCCATTTCAGTTCTTTCAAATAATACAGTGATGAAACTGATTACTATTTAATGGGGATGATATTTTACATTTTAAAGAGGAATAGTCTCTGTTTAAAATCATCACTGAGGAGCTGGCATTGTGGCATAGTGGGTAAAACCACCTGTGAGACCGGCATCCCATATGAATGCCGGCTCTACCAGCTGTTCTACTTCTGATCAAGCTCCCTGTTAATGGCCTGGGGAAAGAAGTGGAACATGGCCTAAGTGTGTGTGCACCTGCACGCATTATAGGATACCCAGATGAAGCTCTTTGCTTTGGCTTGGACCAGCCTTGACTGTTTTAGCCATCTGGGGAGTAAACCAGGGGATGGAAGATCTCTGTCTCCCCACCAGCCCCACTCTCTGTAGCTCTTTCAAATAAACAAATCTTTAAAAAATATGCAAACATCCTTGATAAAGTGAGGCAAAGATACAACTTTTAGGGCGTCAGTGACTAAGAGGCAGGGCCACTAAAGACAGAGAACTTTGCGGGAAGGAAAACAATGAAAGAGGGAAAGAAAGGATGGGCAGTAGCACAGGGTATGGTTGAAGCTTCAGAAGAACAGGGACACCCAACACTATCATTTAGTTTGTTGGTTTAGCTAAAATTGGGTTTCCTCCAATCATACCAGCCCTTGGCCTTGAATAAATGATTTTGTAGGAAAGTTAATGAGACTCAACCTTACAAGCAATGGAATGAGATGGGTATAGGAAGTGAGTGTGCTGGGAAAGAGTTTTCCAACAGTCTCTTGCTCCTCTGCACATTTTAATGATGTATGCATTTCCTGTGGCTACTGTCACAAATTCCCACAAACTGAGTGGCTTAAAACAGAAATGTGTTCTCACAGTTCTGGATGCCAAAAGTCAGAAATCAAGGGGCCAGCAGGGCTGTGCTCCCTCTGAGGTTGCAGGCAGCAATCTATTCCTTACCACCCCCAGCTTCTAGGAACTCTAGTTGGACTTCCTTAACCTGAGCTTACATGACTGATATCCAACTCTGGGGCCACACTGCCTGTGTCTGTGTGCCAAACCTCCATTGGCATCACTCTCATGAGGATACCTGTTATTGGACTTGAGCCTCATCCAGATAATTCAGGATGTTCTCATCTTGATCCTTACTTCATTTCATAAGCAAAGATTCTTTTTCCAGATAAGGTCACACTTTGTTTCCAGCAGTTAAGACATGGATATGTCTTTTTGAACATCATCTGGTTTCCCCAACGTCCATATCATACGCAAAATAAATTCATCACCTTTCCCAACTTCTCCAAATGTTTCAATCCACTATAGCATTAACTTTGAGCCCCAAATCTCATCTAAATATTATCCACTCAGACGTCCCAAATCTCATCCTGATTATCAGATATGAGTGAAATTCTTGCTATGGTCTATCCTCGGTGAAATTCTTCCCCACCTGTGGACCCATGAACTTAGGAAACAAGTTATTTACTTCCAAAATACAATGATGGGCAGGTATGTGGTAGACATTTCCAACAGAAATTTGGAGAGATAAAGGAGCCATCAGTTCCAAACAAATTTGACATCTGACAGAGAAAATACCATGAGATTTCAAGGCCCAAGACTAATCCTTTGTGCTGCTCAGGGCTCTGTCCCCCAGGCCCATGAGAGCACCACAGCTCTCTGCACCTGCACTGGCCTTTGCCTTTGTGTCCCCTTCAGTCCAAGGTGGCAGTGCTTTGGCTGAGGAAATATTCCTTTGTAGGTTTCTGATGAATGTCAATGAGAATCCATGTGATCTGGCAAAAACATTTCTTCACAGATGTTTCCTTCCAAATCTAATCTCTATTCTGGCCTCTGCCAAGATGGTTGAAGGAATTCATGAATTGCACATCTAATCTGTTCATCAAAAGAGTGTCCAGCCACATCTTTGGACTTCTCTTCAGAGCGTGATTTCCTAAACACCGAATCTCCCACTGCTAGTAGCTTAGTCAATGTGGGCTTCTACGACAAAGCAGCAGAGACTGAGATGTTTCTAAACAATAGAAATTTATTTCTCACAGGTCTGGGGGCTAGAAGTCTGAGAAAAGGGTATCAGCCCAGTTAGGTTCTTGGGAGAGCCATCTTCCAGGTTGAAGACTTCTCGTTATATATAACAAGATTTCTTGTTACAGCCTTACAAGGCAGAGGAAGAGAAGAAAAGAGAGCCAGAGAGTGCTAATAAGCTTTAAGGTCCTTTTTATAATAGCACTAATCCCATTTATAGGGATTGTACTCATATAACCTAATAACCTCCCAAAGGACACACCTCAAAATACCATCACACTGGGGATTGTATTTCAACGCAAGATTTTCAGTGGGATGTAAACACCCAGCATATATTCTTTTGCAATCTGATAGTCTGGAAAATTCTCAGCCTGATTGCAAGCCTATCAAATGCTGGTTCTTTTTTGTTTAAGAAACTCCTCCTCTTTCTCCTCCTCCTCTAACTCATCAACCTTTCTTCTTTTTAAAGAACAATGTGGAGCACAAAAAGCCTCTTCTTGACACAAGTTATTTTTTACTTATTTATCTGAACACTGAATCACAGAGGGAGAGACAGAGGGAGAAAGAGAGGAAGAGGGAGAGGTAGGACTGGGAATGGGTAAGGGATTGAGAGGGAGGGGAGGGACAGATTGAGGGAGAGAGAAAGAAACCTTTTATCTACTGGTTCATGCCCCCCTACCCCCAACCCTGCCAAATGCCTGTAACAGTCAAGGCTGGGCCAGGCCAAAGACAAGAGCCAGGAACTCTATCTGGTTCTCCCACATGGGTGGCAGGAAACTAAGTACTTTTGTCATCATTTGTTGCCTCTGAGGTACAGTGGCAGGAAGCTGGATCGGAAGTGGAAGCAAAATTCAATCCCAGGCACTCCAATATGGGATGTGGGCACCCCAAGTGGCACTTAACCTACTATGCCACAATGCCCACCCCAACATTTCTTCTTTAAGTTACCTCTCTCCTATTTTGCTGTATTCAACAAGGAACAATCAAATCAGGCCACACCCTTTAACATTTAGCTCAGAAATTTGCCTATCTAAATATCCAAGTTCTTCTCTAAAAAAGTTATATGCTTTCTACACAGCTCTGGGACGCAGGTCACATTTTCAGCTACTCTAATGGGGATCACATTTTCCTAGGTTTCCGAGATCACACTCCTCATTTCCTTCTAAGCCTCACCAGAAACAGCTTGAACATTCTTGTTCCTATGACAAGTCTCTTCAATGCAATCCACAAAGACCCTCTTTTCAAGTAAGGTAATATTTCTAGGTGTTAATCTAGGATAGACACATATTGATGTGGTGGGGGTAGCATTTATCTCAACACAATGGGTAAGCAGAGCATGTTAGATTCTGACTGCTCTTTATCTGGGCAACTTCTCAGTGTTGTTTTTATAATGGGCAACATCAAAGGATGAGGTAATAGCTTCCCCTAGGACAAAGAGCAGGCTTGCTGGCTGCTTGCTATAAAACAACAGGCTAACGAAGCTCAGTGTTCCTTTCCTATAATGAAATTCATTTTGTGTGCCCCCGTCTGTCTGGGCACCTTCGTGTAACTACTGTGAGACTACAGTGGGGCAAGGGGTTCCAGAGTGAGGATGCTCATGCTGTTTGCTGTGAGTAATAAAGTCTTTTTCTCCGATTCGTGAACCTCATGCCAACAGCTGCACCCTTGACACAATAACAGGCCGATGTATGAGCTTGCACGCGCGGTCTCAGTCAAATCCAACAGCAGACTTGACAGAGCGGAGAACAAAAACTCTGCAGCCAGGAAGTTGGAGGCCAAATGAATGAAAATGTGCACATCCTGAAAGTTCAGGGAAATCCTGGGAGAGCACTGCATTTTCTTAGAGGGATAGAGCAAGTGTCTGAATGAATCCTATCTCAGTTTTAAAAGGTAGAGAGTCAGAGTTTAGCAGCCATTTCATAAACAGCATATGCATATATCATTTACTTGGCAATTACTCTGTATTCATATTAAAGCAACACTTCCATGGCCAGAAATAAACTCAATATATCATTTTACCTAATGGGATGATAATGACTGGACAGTCTCCTTCAAAATTACATTGAAGCCCTAAGCCACAGTGGGACTGTATTTAGAAACAGGGCCCATATGGGGCCGGCGCTGTGGCACAGCAGGTTAACACCCTGGCTTGAAGTGCCAGCATCCCATATGGGCAGTGGTTAGAGACCCAGCTACTCCACTTCCAATCCAGCTCTCTGCATTGCTTGGAAAAGCAATGGAAGATGGCCCAAGTCCTTGGGCCCCTGCACTTGTGTGGGAGACACATAAGAAGCTCCTGGCTCCGGGCTTCGGATCGGCGCAGCTCCAGCTATTGCGGCCATCTTGGGGGTGAACCAGCGGATGGAAGATCTTTCTCTCTGCCTCTCCTCTCTTTGTGTAACTCTGAAATTCAAATAAATCTTAAAGAAAAAAAAAGAAATAGGGTCCATATACAATAAGTAAGGTTGACTGAGGTCTTCAAGTAGAGCCCTAATGCACTATGGTGGTGTCCTTAGAAGAGGAAGCATCACCAGAGATACTGCTCTCAGCCCATACACAAGAGAGGCCATGCACAGACACAGGGAGAAGGCAGATGTCCAAAACCAGGAAGAGAGTGCCCCCGTAGAAACCAACCCTGAAAGCACTCAGATCTTGGACTTCTAACCACCACAACTGTCAAACAGTAAATCTGTGTTTGCAAAGCCATTCAGTCTGTGGAATTCTGTTATGGCACCCCAAGCAGACCAACAGAAGAAAATCAGGTTATAACAGAAAATTTCCATCTTCTATTCTAGGTTGCAAAGATAATGCTGTCGATATATATATGCACAAATACAAGGAAAGATACACACTAATTCTAGCTGTATCAGTTAAGGCTCATATTTTGTGTTAAAAATTCCAAAGTGTGTGTGTGTGTGTGTGTGTGTCACTGTAACTGCATCAAGTCCAAGTCCTGCAGTGCTGTGGCACGTGGCTAGGTCATTTCAAGACCCTTTACATTGCAAAAGTTCTATCTTGCAGGCAATGAACATCCCTAAAAGCTCACTGTAATTGTTTCTTACATCCATGTACAATGGCTTCGTGCCTTCTAACAACTCAATGGATTCTCGTTTGTATTTTTATAAGGTTGCTGGGGGGCACGCTACCATCTGGCAGTGGCTCAAAGGGAGACAGTGAAACACAGGAGTGAGAATGTTGGCCCAAGAGTTACTGGAAGAGAAGCTAGAAATACCATCTCTTGAACTCACTTTCTGTTTTCAGTTTTCCCTAAATTCTATGTGAAAGGAAAAACGCTTCCCTTCTCTACCTCTTAATGGCATTTTTGTGAAGTTAGCAAGTGAGTTAGTCCCAACTGCTTAAGTAACAAAATATATCTCACATATGGGAAAAAACAGACAAGGCTGAAATTAGTATTTCTTTTAAAAGTTCATATGGTACAAAAAAATTGGGCATCCATGCAGATTTTCCATAACACTTATTTTTAAAGAACTTTTTCAAGACTCCTCGTATTCATGGGTTTAAAAAATTTTTACACCAAAATAAACTTTTAATTATATTTCCACAAACTTCTTGAAGTACCCAGTATTTATGTTCACAGGCTGCTCCTCTACAAACATTCAGTTAGAATCTTCTCTGACCCTCTGAACCTGCACACACCCTTCTTCTAACTTCTTTGTTAGCATTTACAACTCTTATTGCAGTAAGTTACCTACAAATGTGACTCAGCTGTTCAAGTATAAATTGTACCTCAACAGCTGCATGGTCACCTCTCCCGCTCCTCGGCTCCCTCAGCTGGAGCCCTGGCTCCTCCTGGAGCATATTCTGACCTCAGGCCTTCACATTTGTCCCCTCTGCTTGGAATTCCTTTTTCCCCAGAAAGCTTTGCATTTATTCTCACTGCTTTTGCATTCCCGCTCCTACATTAACCTATCAGAGATGCTTGCCCTCACCATCTGTAGCCTCCAATGAGCCCCAACTCCTGATAGTCACACCTGGGTAATAATACTTTCCCACGGGTGAGGCCAGGACTTGTGACTTTCACAACAGAAGTTAAGATTCAAATCAAAAGTCATGGATGTCACTTCCGCAATTCCATCACATAGGACTGACTTCTGTTTTGCTAGCAGAAACTCTCCCTTACTGGCCCAACTGGCAGGGAACTGAGGGCAGCTTCCGGCTGACAGCCAGCAAGGCTCTGGAGGAGTCCTCTGAAAGAGCAAAGTGGATGCTTCCTCAGTCAAGTATCCAGATGAGACTCCAGCCTTGGTCAACGCCATGATTATATTGAAAGAAACTCAAATAGAGGACCCCAGGGAAACCACATCTGGATTCTGGGCCCAAAGCAACTGTGATAATAAACTCACATTATATTTACCTTTCTAGATAATTTGTGATAATCTGTCATATAGCAATGAACAACTGGTTCCTAACCCTACCCAATAGGGTATCTTCCCCTTTTCTACTCTCTGCCAGGCTTTCTCCGTTCCACTTACTCTGCTTAATTTTTCTAAATACGGTATTGCTACGTTCTGTTAAGTACTTAATTCCTACTGTCTGCCTTATCCATTAAAATCTATAAAGGGGAGATATGAGTTTGCAGGGACTAAAGTTGCCACAGTTTGGTGATAGGGGCTCCTTGAGGGCAAAAATACAAAATTTTGAAACAAACTCAGGGAGTGAACCAGCAGATAGAAGATCTTTGCCTATCTATCTGTATCTGTTTATCTTTCAAACCAATGAAGATAAATCTAAGAATTTTAAATTCACATTTATTCAGGGTAAAAAAGCATTTCTAGCAAATAATGCATTTTCAAAAACTGACAAATCCAAAAAGCTCGCACACACATTTTACCAATTGCCTGACATTTCTCCGATGACTAGTTTTTTCCCTCTATATCTTTTGATCACCTCTTCACCAGACAATTTTACAAAGCCATATTCTCTAAATAAGAGTTTTCTTTTTCTAGCATGGTACACTGAATTATTAAAATGAATATTTATAGTTAAGTATTCCTTTCATTTTCACATCTCCTTATGGAAAGTTATGGAAATATGTAGGACCGCTTTCCAATTTCATACAAGAACTAAACATTTCCAGACACATCAGGTTTCCTTTTAAAGGGTGCTGTGACTTGAATCTGGTTTGTCTTTGCTAAAACCCATGTTGAAATTTAATTGCCAAAGTAACAGTACTGAGCAGTGGTAGGCATTTTAAGAGCTGTTTGATCACAGGGCCCCTACCTTCACTAAGGGATTAGTGCAGTTCCTGTAGGACTGCGTTAATTATGAGATCTGGTTGTTATAAAGCAAGGTTACCCCTTGTGTTTTGTCCCTTCCCCATACCACTGCCTGCCCTTCTGTTGTGTCATGAGGCCCTCACCAGAACTTGATCAAATGTTGTTGCCACACTCACGTGAAATAGGCAAAGAGATAGTGAGATGGAGTTGAAGACTGCATTGCTCCACTACCACCCCATTCCATGCCAAACCAACATGGCTACACACTCGGGACACCGACTCCCCATATTACACCTGAGCCTCACCTCCCATCATGCACCAAGCACCATGATAAACATGTGCTCTCCAGCCACATATGCACCAGACACCCTGAAACTCCTAGAGTTCACTCCAAGTTCACTGCAGCCCTCCCCCAACTCCTCTAAATACTCATTTAAGGGTCCGGCGCCATGGCTTCCTTGGTTAATCCTCTGCCTGCCGTGCCGGCATCCCATGTGGGCACTGGGTTCTAGTCCTGGTTGTTGTTCTTCCAGTCCAGCTCTCTGCTGTGGCCCGGGAAGGCAGTGGAGGATGGCTCAGGTGCTTAGGTGCCTGCACCCGCGTGGGAGACCAGGAAGAATCATCTGGCTCCTGGCTTCGAATCGGCATAGCTCAGGCCGTGGCGGCCATTTGGGGGGTGAACCAATGGAAGGAAGACCTTTCTCTGTCTCTCTCCCTCACCGTTTAACTCTGTTAAATAAATAAAATACTAATTTAAGCACTACACTGGGCATTACCATTGTTCTAGGAAAGGGCGACCTCAAATCTTCTAAATTGCAGCACTCTTTCTGTGGATACTTGCACTCCTGTGTTAAGTGTGTACTTTATCTGTCTTTAAATAAATCATACATTCCTGTTCCCCTTTATCGATGTCTCCTCAAATTATTTTTATGCATGGTGGCAAGAACTCATGAACAAGTCTAGCAGGAGGCTTTCTCCATCCTCCTCTTCCTCTTGCTTCTTCTTCTCTTTCCCCCTCTCTGTACTCTGCAACACTTGGATTTCCAGAACCAGGAGCCCAAATAAACCTCTTTTCTTTATAAATTAATGCAATAGAGAAGAACCTAAGACTGAAAATTTATACCAAGGACTGGAATTAATGCTACAAAGATACTTGAAAATACGGAAGCAGATCTGGAACTGGGTAATGGGCAGAGTTTGGAGGATCAGACTACAAAAGGCCTGTAATTCTATGAACAGGTTACTAAGGTTGATTTTGGTGATGCCATAAGAGGAGAAATCAAAAACTTCAGAGATCATTTAAGTGCTCACAACTAGAATGCTGATAGAGACGTAGACAGTAAGGGCCATTCTGATGAAATCTCAGATAGAAATATCTTACTGGAAACTGGAACAGAGCCCATCCTTGTTATACAACAGCAAAGAACTTGATTGTGTTGTTCTTACGCCCTAGGACTTTACGGAAGGCAGAACTCAAAACTCATGAACTAGGATTTCTAGAAGAAATGTCTAAGGCAGCAGAGCATTCAATCTGCTGTGTGGTTACTTTTAACCTCTTATGCTGAACGGAAAGAACAAAGAATGATTTAGAGGCAGAGTTATAATTAAAGAGGAAGCAGATTATAAAAACTTGGAAAAGTCACAGGTAGGCCATGTAAGAATGAAAAGTGTGTTTGGAAGAACAAAACAAGGGTTTGGCTGAGCCGCTGGGTAATAAAGAGATTAGCACAGGTAGAAGGGATCAGACTAATTATCAAGACAGTGGGGGAAAGGTCTGAGGGTACAGCAGAGATCTTCAAGGTTTCAGTCCCATCACAGGCCCAGAGCTCTAGGAGGGCAGAATGGTTTCACAGGGCTGGCCTGGGGCACCTTCCATGGAATTCCTGCTCCAGACTGCTTCTAGAACCTATTCCATCCTTTCTGGTGCAATGCTTATGGACTGCTTTATCTATGACTCAAGTGACCCCAAGTCACCTTGGAACATTCTGAAGGGTGAAAGCAGTAAGGCTCGACAGTGTTCATATGATGCTAATTCTGCAGGTGTGCAATATGCAAAAGCTATGAAGACATAGTGACCCCCCCAGAGATTTTAAAAGATGTACTGAGGTACCTGGAAGCCCATACAGAGAACTGCCAAATGGGTCAAGCTGCCAGAGACAGTTCCCACCACGGTGATGGCTACTGAAGCCTTGGGAGTGGGATGGCTGCTGAGACCTGAGTGGTAGCAACACCAGCAGCATACAATGTCTGCCTGGGAAAGCCACAGGCAACAGGATGCCACTCAGTCCAAGAGAGCAGCCATAAGGGATGAACCCAGCCAAGTCAGGAAGGTGGGCTTCTCTAAGACCTCCGGGACGCATCCCCCACCCCAGTATCTTCAGGAGGCTGCACGTGGAGTAAAAGCTTACTTTGAGACACAAAGTCAGCCCTGGTGTTTCAGAATTTATTAGAAATTGTTACCCTGTTCTTCTGCCCATCTCCATGTTTTGGAATGAGAATGTTTCCCCTATCTTTGTCCCACTACTATGTATTAGAAATAGATAACTTGGTCCGATTTCGTAGTCTCTGATTAATCTTGGAACTTTTGAGTTGATGCTGGAACAAGTTGAGACTTCTGGGACTATTTGAATGGAATGATTGTATGTTGTATGTGAGTAGACTAAGTTTTTGGTTCAAATGTAGTTTGTCTTCACCAAAACTCACGTTGAAATTTAATTGTCAATATAATGGCATTGAGAGGTACAGAGCCTTTAAAAGGTGTTTGGTTCATGGGAATTCCATCATGAAGGGGTTAATGTGGTTCAGGTAAGTCACTTTGTTCTCATGAGAGCAGGTTACTGTAAAGCAAAGTTACACCCTCCTCCACCCCATGTTTTCCCTTCCAAACATGCCCACCTGCTCTCTGCTTTTTGCCATGAGGTCCTCACCAGAAACCTAGCAGAGGCTGGTGTCACACTCTTGGATTTCCAGATCTGTGCAAAGTAAGCCTCTTAATAAATTACCCAGTCTGTTATTCTTTTAAAGAAAACACACTAAGACACAAGGATCAGTGTATAAACTCTGAATTGATGAAAATTTTGAATTGGTTTGTTAATATCCTTGTTATTGAAATTTTCTGTTAGCATAGAAAATGATATTAACGTTTTTGTATTTAATAAAAATATCAGGCCATATGAACACACAGAAAATACCCACATAGAATCCCTAAAACTTCTGCTTCTCTTGTTTTATGGTAAATCTACTCTTGTCCCTAAGAGTAGAGACTTTGTCTACTGTATTAACTGCCATGCTCCCTAGTCTCAGAAGAGTGCTTATCACAGGGTTGTGGCTCAATAATCGTTGAATAAACAGACTATTTTACCTTTCCAACAAACAATAAGTTATGCATATGTGAAATCAGTTAAGGCCAGTTTAATAAATATATACTGAGCTCTGGAGTGGTTCAAATAAAGATACTTGAATTGATGTTACTGAGCAGATACATATAGGATTAAAAGATTAATATATGTCTACATATATGTGCATACACATACACACATTTTCCATTTAGAATTTTAGAGGCTATTGAACTTCATATCTAACTATAACAGAACCCTAAAATATTTATTTAAATGTAATGGGATGATACAAGTATGCCACTGCTAGAAGTATATTTTTGAATGTTTATTATTTTATTTGTTTGAAAGGCAGAGAGACACAGAGACAGATCTTCCACCTACTATCTAATGGTTCACTCCCCAAATGCTGCAACAGCCAAGGCCGGGTAGCCAGAAGTCAAGAGCTGGGAACTCCATCCTGATCTCCAAAGTTGGGGTCAGGCACCCAAATACTCAAGCCATGACCTGCTGCCTCCCAAGAGTGTGTATTACCATGAAGCTAGAGTTGGGAGTGGAGATGGGACTCCAACACAGGCACTCTGATACTGGATGCAGGTGTCCCAATCAGTGTCTTAAATGCTACACCAAATATCAACACAGTATAGTATTTTTTAAACTCAAAAATCCACTTGTTTAGCAAAGTCAACAACATATCATAGTGCCTAAGAGCTTGGCCTCTGAAGTTTGAAAAGCTCTCTGATCTTGGGAAGGTTCCTTACCTTATATAAGCCATTGCTTTTTCTCTGTAAGGTAAATATAAGTGACTCAGGATGAAAAGAAAGTGAAAAAATTTAATCTAGTATCTAACAAATGACAGGCACTAACAAATGACAATGTGTTTTCATTTTTTTTATTAATATAATTATACACTACTGAAGATACCACAGGTCTTGTGAAATTTACTAAGGGATCTCACTTGTACCACAATTATGAAAAACCATATCCTGAATATATCTATTTAGGTTACTGAAAACTGCTGTATAATGGGTAAGATGACACACTGTGCATTTTGCTGAGGCACATGAAAAAACACACCAAGAAAACACTATCAGCCCATGGTCGCTCCTATAACTCACACTAACAGGAAGTGGGGTTATTCATACCCGGTCTCTGGAGCTAAGCAAACAGACTTCAAACTCCAGTTTAACTAATCATAACCCAGGATATATGTGGCAACAGGAAATGGTCATAGGTCATACTCTTTTGAACACATATATAACCACAGGAAATCTCATTTTCAATAGCATTGTCTTCATGCTGAAAGGAAAATAATGTAGGTTGAAAATCCCCTCTCCCTAAATAAATAAATGAAGCAACTAAACCTAGAAATTATAGACCTTTTGGAAACGACCATCCACAGTGTACAGATTTAAGCTCTATAATGTCTAGCTTAAAGCAATAGCACTTTATTAAAAAGCAAAAAAAAAAAAAAAAAGCTAAGAGCACACAATCACATTACTGCTATTGAATGTGGAGGCACAACGTTGCTTTCATTAAGAAAGAAAAATGCAATTTTGCTTTAAGGGAGAAAGTACATGGAACAAGGAGCTAAGTACTACCACTCCCCTCCACAGGTGATGGTTGAAATGAGAAGAGGAGCTCCTGGGGGAGGGGGGGGGCTGCCTCGGATCCTCCAATTCCCCCAGTATTTGAAACTGTTATCACATGATAGGCATGCCATAAGGATCCATTAAAAAAATCCTTAAATGGATGATAAAAACGGATGGACACCAAGTATGTGGATTTTTAAAATAGAACATTGCTTTTACAATCTGCAGAATACTTGTCCTTTCATAATCCCATTTGAAGTTTCTAATGATCCAATAGTTAACCAAAAAATGATGGCATTTAACTTACTCTTCAGAGCTGAGGTTCTCTATAGGATGCCATGAACATTAAATGTGCTTGTTTCATGTTTGTTTCACACAGTGGATCTCTAGTTGGAACAATTTTGTCCCTCATAGGTCATTTTGTAATGAATAGAGATTTTTCCTAGTCACACTGGAAGGAGGCCCTGGGGGGGCTGCTGGAATCCAGTGCATGCAGGCCAGGGATGCTGGTCCACATCCTTCAAGGCACAGAGCAGCCCCCTGCGCACCCCCCCCTTACTCCTAGAAGGGATTATCAGCTCCAAAAGTCATTGCCATGAACGGTTTTGCAAGCATGATGAAGGTGATTAAATTCTTATGATGTTTTAAAAACAAGTCTGGGAATTTTTTTGGACAATTTCCCCTCAAGAAGCATCCTCTAAGTCTTCTCCCCAGAAACAAAGGTGGGACGTTGTGATTGCTCTCATGAATTGATGTGCTTGTGTGGTTCCTGAGTCAAGGAAGGAGCAGTACTACAGAGTTTGTCAGTTCTGTGAGTGACACTTGCCCTTGGAGCCTGAGCCACCATGCAAAAATTCAGCCTACTCAGAGGGCACAATGCTGGGGCAACTGGAAGAATTCACAGGAAGACGGAGAACTCTGTACTCACTGACAGCAACCCATGGGAGACCTTGAGCCAGACTGCCCAGGCAAGCCATTCACAAAGTCCTAACCCAAGAAACCGTGAGAGATCAGAAAAGATGACTGTGCTTGTAAACCACTAGGCTTTGGGGTGATTGCTCTAGTTATCTATGGCTATGTAACCAATCTCCAGACTCAGTTAGTTGAGGTCAAGTGCTCTGGCAGACAAAACGTCTTCCCTCTTCCCCCAAAGGGTTCTGATCTGTGGAAGTGTAGAAACCCTACCTTGAGGACTACCACTCCTCAAATGAAAATGGATTGTCATCAGCATGTGGGAAATGAGACTCTGAGGACCAGCCCTGAAGGACATCTTCAAATGATTGACAGTGTTCATACAGCAAGCTGGAGCTCCAGGCTTTCATCATTTCAAAAGCTGAGGCTGGATGCTAAACTAGATTGTGGGGAGCAACTCGGACTAGACTAAGTTACTGGAATTAAGACTTATTCTATGCATCTGCTCTCCCACAATATGGCGCTGAGAAGGGAGAAACAGCTTCTACACAGCTGCCTCCAGTTCAACCAATAAACTGTAGGACCTACTCCTGATTGGAGGAGAGCAGCGTACTCGGAGTGTGGGTAGCAGAGTTGGGATTGGCGGAAGAGGACTATAAAGGAGGAGAGAGACAACATGCACCAGGAACATCTAAGAGGAACCTCTATCTGAAGGAACACCTGTGCAGCCCCCGAGAGAGCCGGCCGGTGGTGTGCCGCTCCCCCGCGGAAGTGGGGAAGGTGGCAGGGGGAACCGCCCTTCCACGGAGGTGGAAGGGACAGTAGCCAACCCGGGTAGAACCAGCAGCAAACCAGGGGAGGGCCGAGCAGACAAAAGAACAGCGCAGGGTCCTGTGTCGTTCCTCCATGAAGAGGGGGAGCGACATAGATGATTTCCTAAGGGTTTTCTTTTATAGGCCTACATTCTAGGATGCCCTAATTTACAAAGAGTTTTCAAAAGGTAGGCATTTTAAAATTATGATTTAAAAAGTTCTACCCTATGAATAAAAATATTAAAATAATATGGAGTACCACTTTATGGTCACCAAATGGCAAGAAGTAAATGAAAATCTAATGTTGGTAAACTTGGTTAACTTCCACAGTACACGTGGCTATACTGTTCAAGGTGGGACTAGAGCTAAAAATAGACACAAAATCCTTTGACACAGTAAAGCCCCTTCTGGAAATCATCCAAAAGGAAAAGGAAAAAAAAATCCTTCTTGTACTATGATGTTTACAGCCACATTATTTACAGTAGGAGGAAACAGTCCCACAGGAAACAACCTAAATATCCAAAAATGGGACAATAGTTAACCATGAAATGACAAGATGCATTAATGTCAAGTTATAAATTGAAACCCATATGGACAAGTATAGGCACACTGTGCAGGCCATGGCCCTGTGAGTCACTTAGTAGCTGCCTTGGTTATCAGAATGATTGTTGCATTATGGCGGTGCCTGTGTTCAAGTGACCCTTATGTAGTAGCCTAATAAAACATCACCTCACTTTATCTTATCATGTAGGAAATATATTGTCTCACTTCACTAAACAAGAGCTTGGTGAGAACAGCACAGTCTGATATTCTGAGAAAGAGGCCACATTCACATAACATTTTAAAAGTATACTTTTGTAATCACTTTATTTCATCATTATTAATCTCATACTATGCCTAATTTATAAATTAAACTTGATCATGGATATGTACACATAGAAAAAATACAGTATATGTAGGGCTTTGCACTATCTGTGGTTTCAGATATTCACTGGTGGGGTGAGGGGATTTGGGCAATGTATCTCCAGTAAATAAGAGAAGATTCATGCAAATGTTAGTGACTGAGCAAATTTGCAAATAAGAAATCAACTCTATGTGTGACTTGAGTCCTAGAAAGGGAAGAAACAATATGGGACAAGATAAATATTTCAAGAGATGATGGGAAAGTTTTCTCAAAGAGAGGAGAATAAGGGAATCTATAAAACTAAGAGATTATTGATATAGAAGCTAAATATATGTTGTATAAAGAGATAAAACTAAAAAAACTGCTTCTCTGAAAGTACACCTTAATTTCATTAACTCTGATGAGAGTGACCAAGAATTTGAGTGAAATGGCATATTAGATATTAAAACTATAATACAATTTAGTGTTATAATTTATAATACTATTTATAATACTATAAATAATTTAGTGTTAATGTGAAAATGTAGATGAAATTAACATTCCTGAAAAAGTACAACTCACAAAAACTGACCAAATGAGATGAAAAACTAGGCATAAAACTATACAAAATACTGAGTGTATAACTAAAAATTACATACAGTGAAAATGTAGGCACAAATAATTGCGTAGAGCATTATACCAAGTATATAAGGGGCAAAAACAAGTGTACACAAGCTTTTCCAGAGAACAGTAAAAGATAAGAGAGTCCCCATCTCATCTTATGGTATTTGTACATAAAACCCAGTAAGAATACAAGAAAAGACAACTACAGGCTAATCTCACTCATGAACATGAATTAAAATATTCTAAACAAAATGCTGATCAAGAATATAAAAAGGACTGGATGACCAGGCTGCGTGTATCCTACAAACCTAAGGTTGTCTTATATTTGCAAATTAATGCCATTTGCTATATTCATAGATTAAAGGTGAAAGAACTTATGTGATCATCAGTAAAGGCAGAAAAATACTTCTAAAAGTCAATGCTCAATTGTAACTTTAAAAATCTTAGGAAACTAACAATGAGGAAGAACTATGGATAAAAATGTATCTATGAACAGTCCACATCAGACATCGCACCTAGTAGTGAAATGCTGAAATCTCTTCACAAGGATTGAAAACACGAAGAGGATACCTAGTAGTATCTTTTCTATTCATATCTTTTCTATTCAACATAATATTGTCACATGAGAGGACCTAGCTGGTTCAGAAAGGTAAGAAAAGGTAATAAAACAAGAAGATTAAGAAACAATATTATATTAATTCATTGATGATATGATGCATAGAGAAAATCTAACAGGATTAGAAAAGTATGAATAGAACTAAAAAGATTGACAAGATTGCTTTATATAAAAAGAAAAATGCCTTTCAATGTATGTGAAACAAAATAGTACTCAGAAAAATTAAGAAATCAATACAATCCCATCAAGGTGGCATGTACCAATGCCATCTCACAAGTCCAAGTGATCAATTTCAGTTCACAATTGATCACACTGATAGGTCTAAGAGTCAAAGGGATCACACAAACAAGACTAGTGTCTGCTAATACTAACTGATAGAATCAAAAAAGGAGAGAACGATCCAACAGGGGAAGCAGGATACACAGCAGACTCATAGAATGGCAGATGTCCTAAACAGCACTCTGGCCTCAGAATCAGCCCTTAAGGCATTCGGATCTGGCTGAAGAGCCCATGAGAGTATTTCAGGCATGGAAAGCCAAGACACTCTGGAAAAAAAAAAGACCTAAATGAAAGATCTCTGCGAGTGAGATCCCAGTGGAAAGAACAGGGCCATCAAAGAAGGAGGTACCTTTCTCTGAAGGGAGGAGATAACTTCCCCTTTGACTATGACCCTGTCGGAATAAGATCGAAGTCGGCGAATTCAAAAGGCTTCCATGGCCTTGGCAACTCATGACAAGAGCCTAGGGAGATTACTGACGCCATAAACAAGAGTGTCAAATTGTCAAGTCAACAACAGGAGTCACTGTGTACTTACTTCTCATGTGGGATCTGTCCTTAATGTGTTGTCCAATGTGAAGTAATGCTATAACTAGTACTCAAACAGTATTTTATACTTTGTGTTTCTGTGTGGGTGCAAACTGTTGAAATCTTTACTTAATATATACTAAATCGATCTTCTGTATATAAAGATGATTGAAAATGTATCTTGATGTGAATGGAATGGGAGAGGGAGCGGGAGATGGGAGGGGTGCGAGTGGGAGAGAAGTTATGGGGGTGGGGAGCCATTGTAATCCATAAACTGTACTTTGGAAATTTATATTTACTAAATAAAGAAAAAAATATAGTATCATAAAAAGTATCACATTCCTAGGAATAAATCTAACAAATGCTAAGTTAGTCTTCTGCACAGGGAACTATAAATCATTACTGAGAGAAATTATAGATCAAAATAAAGGGAGAGATATATCAGACATATGGAAATATATTTTGAAATAAGTCAATTCTCCAGTTAGTATATAAAGTCAGTGCAATTAAAGTTTTTAAATTATATATATTAACAGGCTCATTCTAAAATTCCTAAAATTCTTATTATAAAAACAAAAGATCAAGAATAGAAAGAGACTCCAAAGGTGGGAAGAGTGAGGAAATTGCTCTACTGGACAACAGAATTTAATATAAACTTTCTGCATTTAAGATAATGTAATATGAGAACAGACTGAAATAGATCAAAGCATATATGACAAGAGGCATTGCAAAATGAACTCTTATATAAATTGTGTGAGCTAATTGGTTTTTTAATTATTATTTTTTTTTATTTTTTGACAGGCAGAGTGGACAGTGAGAGAGAGAGAGAGAGAGAGAAAGGTCTTCCTTTGCCGTTGGTTCACCCTCCAATGGCTGCCGCGCTGTGGCCGGCACCCCACGCTGATCCGATGGCAGGAGCCAGGTGCTTCTCCTGGTCTCCCATGGAGTGCAGGGCCCAAGCACTTGCGCCATCCTCCACTGCACTCCCGGGCCACAGCAGAGAGCTGGCCTGGAAGAGGGGCAACCGGGACAGAATCCGGCGCCCCGACCGGGACTAGAACCCAGTGTGCTGGCGCTGCAGGCGGAGGATTAGCCTAGTGAGCCGCAGCGCCGGCCATTGGCTTTTCTATACAGAAACTCTGATATCTGCCTCACAGTTCTCAAAAATCAATTACAGTAAAATACAAGTCGAATGAAAGCACCGAACAATTATACTTTTTTAAAAAATTTATTTGAAAGAGTTACAGAAAAAGGAGAGGCAGAGAGAGGGAGGTCTTCCATCCGATGGTTCACTCCCCAGTTGGCCGCAACAGCCGGAGCTGTACCCATCCGAAGCCAGGAGCTTCCTCCGGGTCTCCCATGTGGGTACAAGGGCCCAAGGACTTGGGCCATCCTCTACTGCTTTCCTAGGCCACAGCAGAGAGCTGGCTCAGAAGTGGAGCAGCTGGTCTCGAACTGGCACCCACATGGGATGTTGGCACTTCAGGCCAGTGTGTTAACCTGCTGCACCACAGCACCGGCCCCTAAGAACAATTATATATGATAAATGACAATAATTTTATGAGCTTGAGTTAGAGAACTACTCTGTGAGCATGACAGAAGAAAGTACCGGGGGCCAGTGCTGTGGTGCAGCGGGTTAAAGCCCCAGCCTGCAGCACTGCCATCCCATATGGGTGCTGGTTTGAGTTCCTGCTGCTCCTATCCTGATCCCACTTTTTGCTATGGCCTGGGAAAGCAGTAGAGGATGGATCAAGTGCTTGGGCCTCTGCACCCATGTGGGAGACCTGGAAGAAACTCTGGCTCTTGGTTTCGGATTGGCACAGCTCTGGCTGTTGCGGCCATTTGAGGAGTGAACCAGCAAATGGAAGACATCCCCCTCCACCCACACACTATAACTACATTTTTAATAAATAAATCTTTTAAAAAAATTTTTAAAAGTACCAAAACTGGCCGGTGCTGTGAAGCAGTGAGTTAACGCCCTGGCTTGAAGCATCAGCATACTATATGGACACTGGTTCTAGTCCCAGCTGCTCCTCTTCCGATCCAGCTCTCTGCTATGGCCTGGGAAAGCAGTAGAGGATGGCCCAAGTCCTTGGGCCCCTGCACCCACGTGGGAGACCCAGTGGAAGCTCCTGGCCCTGGCCATTGTAGCCAATTGGGGAGTGAAACATCGGATGGAAGACTTCTCTCTCTGCCTCTCCTCTAACTCTGACTTTCAAATAAATAGATAAATCTTTAAAAAAAAAAAAGTACCAAAACTTCATACATTTAACTATAACGTTAATAACTTGATCCATATACATAGAGAATGAAATCTTCCAAATAAGAGGATATATTTAGAACATGTGGTAACTGACTCATACTCAGAACATACAAGAGCTATGACAAATCAACATAGAAAAAGACAGTCCCACTGGAAGTCACATATTCATTTGTGCCTGGCTATAGTATGTATTTTACAAATGAAGAAATACAAATAGCCAAAAATATGAAAATATACTGTCATTATTAATCAAAGAAATGTTCCACATAATCACAGTGAGATGCCATCACACATGTACCAACTGACTACAACTCAACTCCTACATTGGTCAATGCAGGGAAAAATTGGAGCAACAAGATCACTCACACACTCCTGGAGAGACTGACTTAGTACAAGCATTTGGAAAACTATCAGCATTTACTAAGACAAATATTTGTGTTATCTATGGCCCAGCAACTCCATTCCCAGGTACATCCCAATAGAAATCTGCATATAGGTTTAACATAGAACAAAAATATTCATAGGACTATTTATAAGAACTCCCCAAATGTTCACCAATTATAATGAATGGGTAAGTTGCAGTGGAATACTCTGAAGTGGGAAAAACACTACATCTCCATGCAACACATACACATGATCTTAGCCAAAAGGCTGAGAAGCAATCCATTTCTGATCCAGCCTGCTCCCTGCTAATGTGCCTTGAAAATCAGTGGAAGATAGCCTAAGGCCTTGGGCCCTTGCAACCACACACAGGAGACCCAAGTAAGTCTCCTGGCTTTGGCCTGGCCCAGCCCTGGCCATGGTGGTCATTTGGAGAGTGAACTAGCAAATGGAAGATCTGTCTCTCCCTCTCTGTAATTTTGACTTTCAAATAAATACATCTTAAAACAAAAAAGCAAAGAAATTGTTTCTAAAAAAAAGTAATTGTAGAGGGGCCATTGTTGTAGTGCAGAGGTTTAGGCTGCTGCCTAGGACACCTGCCATCCCATATTGGAGTGCCAGTTTCAGTCCTGGTTACTCTATTTTTGATCCAGCTCCCAGCTAATATGCCCAGGAAGCAGCAGATGATGGTGCCATTACTGGAGTTTCTACTACCTACATGAGAGAACTAGATGGAGTTCCTGGCTTCAGCCTGGCCCAATCCCAAAATCTCAATCTCTCAAAATCACTCTTCCTCTCTCCCCCATCCCTCTCTGCTACTTGCCTTTTAAATAAATAAATTTTAAAAATGTAATGAGAGGGGCTTGCACTGTGGTATAGTGTATAAAGCTGCTGCCTGAGACTCCAGCATCCCATATGGGTGCCGGTTCAAGTCTTGGCTACTCCTCTTCTGATCTAGCTCCTTGCTAATGCACCCGAGAAAGTGGTGGAGGATGGTCCAAGTACTTGGGCCTCTTCACCCATGTGGGAGACCTGGATGAAGCTCCTGGCTTCGGACTGGCCCAGCTCTGGCCGTTGCTGCCAAATGGAGAATGAACCAGTGGATTTAATCTACCCCTCTTTCTCTGTAATCCTGTCTTCCAAAGAAATATATATTTTTAAAAATTAAAGTGTAGTGAGATAATGAATTGTGATGAGGAAGAACATAAAGATGACTTCTAGGTCCTGGTGAATGCATGTGTATCCAGAATTGTGGTTACACAAATTTAAGAAAGTGATCTGTTAAACTGTGTTAGGAAGTCCTCCTCCATGTATCCCACACACCTACACACACACTGAATGCACCAATAGATGCAAGGCCCTAATGACTTCACCACGTCTTTATCAGGGTTATGCTTTCAGTGAACAAATTTGAGGGAGGAGGTGATGTCTCCCTCCAGGACAAAGAGCAGGCTTGACAACTGCTGCTATAAAATAGCAGATTCCCCAAGCTTGGTGTTCCTTGCCTGTAATGCAACCCACCCTGTGTGCAGGTGTCAGCCTGGGCCCTCTGTGTCGCTTCTCTGTGACATGGGAGACAAAGGGAACAAACATAAATATGCTCATACTAATGCTGCTTGCCGTGCCACGAGTACCAAGAATCCTGATTTCTGAGCCAGAAGTTGTATGCCTTCGGTCAGCATCCATGAAACAAACTCACTAATTTTTTTTTTATTTTTTATTTTTTGACAGACAGAGTGGACAGTGAGAGAGAGAGGGAGAGAAAGGTCTTCCTTTGCCATTGGTTCACCCTCCAATGGCCACCACGGCTGGCGCGGTGCGGCCGGCGCGCCGTGCTGATCCGATGGCAGGAGCCAGGTGCTTCTCCTGGTCTCCCACGGGGTGCAGGGCCCAAGCACTTGGGCCATCCTCCACTGCACTCCCTGGCCACAGCAGAGAGCTGGCCCGGAAGAGGGGCAACCGGGACAGAATCCGGCGCCCCGACCGGGACTAGAACCTGGTGTGCCGGCACCACAAGGTGGAGGATTAGCCTAGTGAGCCGCGGTGCCGGCCTATACTCACTAATTTTAAGTAGGGTAAAAATCAAGATCCAGCCCTGACAAGTGGTTCATTTACTTTTTATGCATTTTTCTGTATGCACATATTTCACAATAAAACATTTTACTTTTTTTTTTTAAAAAAGCTAGCATTTTTGAGTGCTTACTATATTCTAGGCTCTGGGAATACAATGAGAACTAGGATGGAAGGTGATCTTAAAAAAATGTATTCAGGAGCAGGTAAGACCCCACGTAGGGTGCCTATATCCCATATATCCCATATCTGAGTGCCTGGGTTTGAGTCTGGCTCCATCTCCCATTCCAGCTTCCTACTTATGTGCACCTTGCGGGAAGAAGGGGGGCAACAGTGATGGGTCCAGCACTTGTCCCTGTCACCCACATTCCGGATTTCTGGCTTCAGGATCATCCAATTATGGTTGCTGAGGGCATTTAGGAATGAACCACTGGATGGGAGGTTTCCCACCGTTTCTCTTTCTGCCTTTTGAATAAACATGAAAATAAATAAATTTTAAAATATTCAGTAGGAGGGAGAGTCAAGCTGAAGATAAATAATGGTGCTCCTATGAGAAAAGGGATAGGAAAGGGTTTTTTTTATATATAATATCATCAATAGAGCTATCTCGGACATTTTAATACTAACATTTTAACATTTTAAACATTTTAAAAGTAAATAGTCAAAAAGTGAAAACAAATTTACCAGCTAAAGGAATATATTAGCAAATTCAGGAAGATTTACAAGTAGAGGTGTTTTTTTTTTTTCATATACTAGTTGGAAAGAACTAGGGATTTTTCAGCTTGGCATTCTTTCAGAAAGTGTGCCTTTAACCCAGTGTTACAGCAGCTGTCAGAGCTCATTCATTGATCATTCACTCAGCAAATTGATACGAAGAACACTCAGCACAAGTCAAGAAAATAGGGCTTTTCTTCAAGGTTATAGCTTAGGTTTGGACATTTGGCAATGATTAGGGTGCCACTTAGGTTGTGGCATCCTATAAGAGTGCCTGGGTTTGAATCCTGGCTCCATCCCTGATTCTAACTTCCTGCTAATGTGCACCCCGGGAGGCAGCAGGCAAGGGCCCATGGAGTTGGGTCATTGACACCTACATAGGAGAGTCAGTTGAGTTGCAGACTCCTGGCTTCTGCCTGGCCCAGCCCTGGCTGTTGTGGTCATTTGAGGAGTGAACCATGGGATGGAAAATCTCCCTATGTGTTTGTCTCTCCCTCTGTCTCTGCTTATCAAAAAATAAAGTTTTAGGGGTTGACACCATGGCTCACTAGGTTAATACTCCATCTGCGGTGCCAACATCCCATATGGGCACAGGGTTCTAGTCCCAGCTGCCCCTCTTCCAGTCCAACTCTCTGCTGTGGCCTAGGAGGGCAGTGGAGGATGGCCCAGGTGCTTGGGCCCTGCACCTGCATGGGAGACCAGGAAGAAGCACCTGGCTCCTGGCTTTGGATCAGCGTACCTCCAGCCGTAGCTGCCATTTTGGGGGTGAACCATCAGAAGGAAGACCTTTCTCTCTATCTCTCTCTCTCTCACTGTCTGTAACTCTGTCAAATAAATAAATAGAAAAAAATTTACAAAAAAGTTTTAGCCCAGTAAGCTGGGAATTGAAATACAATATGAAAACTGCCAGGGAAGGGTGCACCTTAGCAGTGACATCTAAATTGGATTAGGAGGTGGGGGTGCAGTGAAGCAGAGATTTAAATAAAGTACAGGATGAGAATTGGGGGCTAAAGAGTATATCTAAAGAAAACACAAAGGCAAAAATCACAAGGCTGTACTCTTAAAAGTCATAGCTCACTTGAACCATAACCCAAAAAAAGAACAGTGACACCAATAAGTTGAAGTCTGATTACTTGGGAGCAAAACTAAATCTGTGATACTAAAGGGATTTCTTAATTCCTATGGCACTTGATTAAATCAAGCATTTTAAATTTACATGATATTTTTCATTGGAACAATTATATTTCTTATACTGGAGTGAAAAAATAGATTACATAAGAGTATCACCAAAAAACGTATTATATAAAAGTATTCCAACTCCAACACTATGCTTTCTTCCACTCCTCCCCAGTGCATGGAAAACTAATCAATTCTTCTCAAATATCTGTACTATATACTAGTATTAAGAACACTGTTTAGAAAAGTTTATAAAATCCATTTTTAAGATTTTGGATCCCTATTGTAATAAGCATCCAGTAAGTGATCTGATTCAAAGTGCTGAAGGTAACTGATAAACAGTTTAGAACAGAGTTGTCCAACTGCAATGAGCAGAGCCAGCCTGTGTTCAGTCTGCATTGCCACATGGTATCCATGGAAATGAGATTAGGGCCACACAAAGACAAACAAAGGCCACCTTCAAATGAATCAGGGAGAATGACAACTGCCAATGTTCAAGGCGTCCATTGGTGCAGTAGCTTTGCTCATGCTTTTCAAAATACAATACAGTAATCTCTTAGGCTGACAACACAGTGTCCAACACTTTTATTTCCAATTCTGTTTCAGCATTAACCTCAATTTTAAACAGAAAGTCAATGATTAGGACTTGCACAAGGCTCTGCAGTAAGAACAGTCTCTACACTTGGTATTAGCCAAAAGGCTGAGAAGCAATAGTAAGAAGTGTCTCTGAGCACTTTAAAAATTACTGAAAGGGAAGGGCTGTACTCACAGAGCAATTATGCAGGGATCTGTGAATAAAATTGTACAGTTTCTATTAACTATTTGGACAGGAGAATACACCAGCCTAAGGAAGTAAAATGCATTTGAAAATTATTAAAAAGTCCAATATTCTATGCAGCTGAATTATAAGATATGTAGCTTATACTCATTAGTAAATGTAATTTATAAGAATCAATAAGTGGGCCAGTGCTGTGACGCAGTGGGTTAAAGCCCTGGCCTGAAGCGCCAGCATCCCATATGGGCGCTGGTCCTAGTCCTGGCTGCTCCTCTTCTGATCCAGCTCTTTGTTGTGGCCTGGGAAGGCAGTAGAAGATGGCCCAAGTCCCTGGGCCCCTGCACCCATGTGGGAGACCCAGAAGAAGCTCCTGGCTCCTGACTGGTGAAGCTCCGCCTTTGCCATTTGGGAGTGAACCAGTGGATGGAAGACCTCTCTGTCTCTACCTCTTTCTGTAACTCTTTCAAATAAAAATAAATCTTAAAAAAAAAAATCAATAGGCATAGACTAAATAAGTTCCTTGAATTTAAGAACTCTGAACTAATTACAACAAAAAGAATGGATATGAGAGGCCGCCACCTGCAGTGCTGGCATCCCATGTGGGCCCGGTTTGAGTCCCAGCTGCTCCATTTCCTATCCAGCTCTCTGCCATGGCCTGGGAGAGCAGTGGAAGATGGCCCAGGTCCTTGGGCCCCTGCAGCCACATGGGAGACCAAGAGAAAACTCCTGGCCCCTGGCTTTGGATTGGCGCAGCTCTGGCCGTTGCGGCCAGCTGGGGAGTGAACCAGCAAATGGAATACCTCTCTCCCTCCTTCCCTCCCTCCCTCCCTCTCCTCCTCTCTAACTCTTTCAAGTAAATTTTTTTAAAAAAAGAATGGATATGAATTTTTATGTATATGATTCAGTGAAAATGGCTTAAAATGCTTCAAAAAATACCATACTGAGTTACATAGAATAAAAAATTTCAATATTTTACTAATTAAAAACTTTCAAAACCAACACTAATTCTGTGATCTGAGACTGATTTCTGAAAATACTAGGGAATTTTTCTTAAGCTAGATAGAAATATTGAATTAAAATATCAGAGAAATAATACAAATCTCTAAATGAACTTATTTGTTGCTTAGGAAATTTGATTAAAGTGTTGATATTCATTCTATTATCAAAACTGGAATATATTACACACGTGAAAAACAACTTCAACTCCTTTATTGAGTATGTGCTGAAAGCAGGCACAGTGGACTGGGAGTGCCTTTCCCCATTGCTCTTGTTTTCTTCTTCTTTCATAGCTCCGTTCTCTCCCTCTTTGTACACATGATCAACTTCTCCTTTAATCAATAACTAATTCTCTCCATTTCAGACCTCAGAACCTATTTCGTCTACCTCTGCATGATGCTCCGTGGCTTCTCCTTTTTTAGAGGTGCTAACTTTCTCCCACTCCTTCCCCTGTTTCTTTAAACATCAAAGCTCCCTACCCCTTCTTTCAGTGTCTTGTGTCATGGATCTGTGCCATCTACAGACGCCTCAATGTAGTTTTTTTAATTGTATTGTGTAGTACTCTAATATTTCTCAAAATTTCTGTGCAATTCTCTCCATGTTTGTTTGTTTAATGGCAGCTGCTCCCATCCTGACTCACTCTTCCTCTTTACTACCAGGCTTTCTGAAACTGCTTCCTCACTTAGATTGAATGCTCATCCCACTTCATTCTTGGTTCTACTTTTTGTGTTCATGGAGACCACCCTTGTTGAGTCCGTCAGACTTGCTTGACTTCTGTGAAAGAGTTGACCCTGTTGACCATAACTTCCTTCTCCAGTTATTTCCATGACATGCCACTTCTGTTCTTTCCTGCCTTTTTAATAAAAGATTTATTTATTTGAAAGGCAGAGTTACATAGAGAGAATGAAAGAGACAGGGAGGCAGAAAGGGAGAGAGGGAATTTCCATCCAGTGAATCACTCTCCAAAAGACTGCAACTGCAAGCGCTGAGCCAGGTCAAAGCCAGGAGCCAGGAACTTCATTCAGGTCTCCCATATGGGTGGCAGGGGTCCAAATTCTTGAGTCATCTTCTGCTGCTTTCCCAGGTGCATTATCAAAGAACTGGATTGGAATGTAGAAGCTTGGACCAGAGTTGGCGCTCACATGGGATGCCCGCATCGCAGATGTTGGCTTAATCAGCTGCAACAGAACAAGGGCCCCAGAAACCCTACTTCTTGGCAATATTCCTTCTGCTTCTTCACTCTCCTTTTGCATCTCCTATTCCTAACCTGACCTCTACAGTATGAATTGTTGCCAAAATCCTCTTATTTGCCTGACTCATCAATGATGTGTCTTTTATTACTGTATACATGGATGGTTCCTAAATCTCTATTTTCATCTAGCACGCTGCCTGTTCCTAATGTCACTATATATAACTATCTAGCACTTAGATATGAATACCTGGTTGTCTCAAACTCAACCACTCAAAATGAGCTCATCACCTTTCCCCTTCAACCTGCCTTCCTTCAGTTCCTTCAATACATCTGCCTCAATACATGGCACTACGTGGAGTTTTCCACTTCAAACTCCAGCCTCATTTTCACCCTGTTTCAGTGCCACCATAGGCAATCAGTCACCAACCCCCGTCTGTTGTTCTTCCCGAGTGTCATTCACATTGGTACCCTACCCAATTTCCCTATTGTGACTAGCTGAGATTTTACCCCATCTCTCAACTGGTATAGTAAACCCAAACTAAAACCATTCTTTCTTAAATGGTCTTGGTGCCTACCTTCTGCGCTCCTTCTAAGCACCCTCTTGCCAGAGTGATCTGCCTAAGGAACAAGTTTGATCCTGTTGCTCCCCTGCTCAAAGTCCCTTCCACACCTTCTCATTGTTCTTGTGATAAAGCTCAGGTTCCTTCCTCCGCTGTATGAGCTCCTACACAGTCTGGTGCCTGCTTAGCTCTCAGCTTTCACTTTCTGTGAACACCATGAATTCCTGTTTTGTTGGTTTCCTATTCAAGAACCCAAACATCTGGGTTTGGGTCCTATTGCTAGTTACAGTTCTGTTTTATCTTACTATAGTATCATTTAGCGCCATTTTAAGAGACCTGAACTTTACAGTCTTCAAGGTCCTTCATGTAGCTCTAAATTATAAAGTATATTTCCTGTACCATGAGGACCTCTCTGGACACCACAATGTGTCAAAATGGTATCTCTCCATCCTCTGAACCCAACACTTAGTTCTATATCAGACAGAAGCTGTATTTGAACACATAACATCTACATGATATAGAAGCATATGCTGGAGCCTGGTGCTGTGGTGCAGCAGGTTAAAGCCCCAGCCTACAGTGCCGGCATCCCATATGGGCACTGGTTCTAATCCTGGCTGCTCCACTTCTAATCCAGCTCTCTGCTGTGGCCTGGGAAAGCAGTGGAAGATGGCTCAACTCCTTGGGCCTCTGCACCCACATGGGAGACCCAAAGAGGCTCCTGGCTTTGGATTAGCTCAGTTCTGATTGTTGGGGTCATTTGGGGAATGAACCAGAGGAATGGAAGCTTGCTCGCTCTCTCTACCTCTCCCTATAACTCTTTCAAATAGATAAAATAATTCTTTAAAAAAATGCATATGCTATAGCTCTAAGTTAAAGAAAACATCACCAAAATGAAAAGTAATATGGCCACCTTATTAGATCCAGAGAAATCAATTGATAAGATTTAACATTCCTTTATGATTACAAAAAAAAAAAAGCCCTCTCCATAAATTAGCTATAGAAAGAACATACCTTCAAATGATAAAGACTATGTATGGCAAAACAGTAGTCACTTTCATACAGAATGGGAGAAAGCTTTCCCCTCAGATCTGGAGCAAGACAAGGATGACCACTTTCACCACTCTTATTCAATATAGTATTGGAAGTATTAGAAAGAGCAATTAGGGAGGAGAAACAAATAAAAGACATCAAAATTGGAAAGGAGAATGTCAAAATATCCATGTCTACAGATGACATGAGTGCATACATGTATAAACCTAAACATTCCGCCAAAAAGCTGTTAGAACTGATAAACCAATTCAATACAGTTCCAGGTTACAAAATCAACATATAAAAAGTAGCTTTTGTATATACCAAAGATTAACTTGCTGAAAGAGAAATCAAGAACGAAATCCTATTCACAATAGCCACAAAAATATATTTAGGAGTAAATTTAACCAAAGATGTAAAAGATCTCTACAATAAAAAATATGTAGTATTAATGAAAGATCAACAAGGACACAAGAAAAATGATTTCTTGCTCATGGATTGGGAGAATATTGTTAAAATGTCTACACTATCCATATCAACATACAGGTTCAATGCAATCTCTACCAAAATACCAATGACACTCTTTACAGAAATAGAAAGACATAATCCCAAGGCAATTGAAATCACAAAAGATCCAGAATAGCCAAAGCCATTCTGAAAAAATAAAATCAAACCAAAGGACAATAGCTGACTTCAAAGCTTACTACAAAACTATAGCAATTAAAACATCACGGTACGGGCATAAAAAAACTGACACATATATCAGTGGAATAGAGAGCCCAGAAATTAATCCACATTCATACAGCCAATTGATGAAAGTGCCCAGACCATGCATTTTTACCCTTTTTTAAAAAATTTTTATTTATCTGAAAGTCAGAGTTACACAGAGAGACAAAGAGAGGCAGAGGCAGAGAGAGAGAGAGGTCTTCCATCTGCTGGTTCACTCCCCCAGTTGGCCACAACGGCCACATCTGTCCCAATCCAAAGCCAGGAGCCAAGAGCT
The DNA here is from genome assembly GCF_051225735.1 of Oryctolagus cuniculus. Classification (NCBI taxonomy): domain Eukaryota; kingdom Metazoa; phylum Chordata; class Mammalia; order Lagomorpha; family Leporidae; genus Oryctolagus; species Oryctolagus cuniculus. The sequence continues at coordinate 73,596,311 of NC_142880.1, read as the reverse complement.
TCCTCCAGGTCTTCCCATATGGGTGCAGAGGCCCAAGGACTTGAGTCATCTTCTACTGCTTTCTTAGGCCACAGCAGAGAGCTGGATCAGAAGTGGAGTAACCGGGACTTGAACCAGCACCCATATGAGATGCCAGCACTGTTGGCAGTAGCTTTACCAGCTACACCACAGACCCCAAGACCATACCTTAGAGAAAGGATAATCTCTTCAACAAATGGTACTGGTTAAATAGGATGTATGTATTTAGAAAAATGAAATTAGATACTTACCTCTCACCATTTAAAAAAAAATCAACTCAAGATGAATCAAAGATCTAAATTTTTATTTTTGACAGGCAGAGTGGACAGTGAGAGAGGGAGACAGAGAGAAAGGTTTTCCTTTTCCATTGGTTAACCCCCCCAATGGCCGCTGCGGCCGGCGCACTGCGCTGATCCGAAGCCAGGAGCCAGGTGCCAGGTGCTTCTCCTGGTCTCCTGTGCGGGTGCAGGGCCCAAGGACCTGGGCCATCCTCCACTGCACTCCTGGGCCACAGCAGAGAGCTGGACAGGAAGAGGAGCAACCAGGACAGAATTCGGCGCCCCGACCGGGACTAGAACCCAGTGTGCCAGTGCCGCAGGCGGAGGATTAGCCTAGTGAGCCACGGCACCAGCCAAAGATCTAAATTTAAGAACTGAGATTATGAAGCTGCCAGAAGAAAATATAGGGGAAACACTTGAAGACATTGGTGTAGGTGATGACTTTTGGATAAGACCTCCCAAAGCATGGGCAACAAACGAAAACTAGACAAATTGGATTGTGTCAAACTCAGAAGCTTCTGCACATCAAAGGAATCAGAGTGAAGAGGCATCTGACAAAATGGGAAAAAAATATTTGCAGGCTACTCATCTGTCAAAGGATTGATATCTAGACATATCAACAACTCAAAAAACTCAACAGCAAAACAATCCAGTTAAGATTTGGGCAAAGGACCTGAGTAGACAGTTGTCAAAACAAGAAAAATCACCAGTGTGTGAAAAAATGCTCAATATCACTAATCATCAGGGGAAATACAAATCAGAATCACAATGAGATATCACCCCACAGAATGGCTGTTATCCAAAAGAGAGCAACAAATGCTAGTGGAGATGGGAGAAAGGGGAACTCTTATACACTGTTGGTAGGGTTGTAAATCAGTAGTGTCTCTGTAGAAAACAAAATGAAGATTTCTTAACCTAGAAAAAGATTCGCCATATGGTCCAGCAATACCACTACTGGCTATATACCCCAAAGAAATGAACACATTGTATCACAGATACCTGCATCACCATGTTTATGGGAGCACTATTTATAATAGACAAAATATGGAATTAACCAAAGTGTCCAGCATTCGATGAATAAAGAATATTTGATATATATAAAATTGATTAATATCCAGCTATAAAAATGAAATTCTATCATTTGCATCAAAATGGTTGCAACTGGAAGACATGTTGAGTAAAATAAGCTGGATACAGAAAAACCAAATGCCACCTCTTCTCCCTTTTATGTGGGAGCTAAAATTAAAAAAAAAAAAGAAATGCCTGAGTGTATCAATTTTGGTGCAAGTATATTTGTCAGACTTTGTTTTAAATCTTTGCCAAACAAAATGGTAAGACATATATACTACTATATTTTTAATGATTTTGTGGGTATTTAAAAATTTACTTCATATATGTTGAACATTTTTTCATTTGATCATTGTTTACAGCCCCTATTTTCTTGCATAACTTAAAGTCTTCTTACTTTGTTGAACTTTAGTGGAGCATTAAGCCTTTGACTAAAACGTAAATTAAAGATGTGTTATCTCAAAAACAAAATATTAAGTTAAAAAATTTGGAAAAAAGGCCGGCGCCGTGGCTCAATAGGCTAATCCTCCACCTTGCGGCGCCGGCACACCGGGTTCTAGTCCCGGTTGGGGCGCCGGATTCTGTCCCGGTTGCCCCTCTTCCAGGCCAGCTCTCTGCTATGGCCAGGGAGTGCAGTGGAGGATGGCCCAGGTGCTTGGGCCCTGCACCCCATGGGAGACCAGGAAAAGCACCTGGCTCCTGGCTCCTGCCAGGATCAGCGCGGTGCGCCGGCTGCAGCGGCGGCCATTGGAGGGTGAACCAACGGCAAAGGAAGACCTTTCTCTCTCTGTCTCTCTCTCTCACTGTCCACTCTGCCTGTCAAAAAAAAAAAAAAAAAAAAAAAAAAAAAAAAAAAAATTTGGAAAAAAATTTTAAATATCGTAATTTTGCTTTCTAGGCTGCATTTCAGAATTTAACAGTACACACTGGATTTCTCCATAATAAAATATATGCATTCATTTTAGTGACTCCATAGAATTGTGTTGCAGTGAATTATAATTTAGGTTGACTGTTTTAAATTAGAACTGTAGAGACATTATTCTCACATTTTTAGCTAAATATTTATGTAATTCTTTTTGTAAGAAGCTCTTTTCAAAAAATTGAGTTTCTAAGAGTAAGTGGTGTAGCTTGAGATGCCCACATCCCATTCAAGAATTCCTAGGTTTGAGTCCCCTCTTGGCTTCCTATCCAGATTCCTATTAATGCAGGTCCTGGGATGCAGCTGGTGGTGTTTTAAGTTCTTGGATCCCTGCCCTCCACAGGAGACTCAGATGAAGTTCTGGACTCTTGGCTTCAACTTGGCTTGTATTGGCTGCTTTGGACATTTGGGGAATGGATCATTGGATGGAAGATCTCTATTTACTATCATCTCTTTGTTGTTTTGCTTTTCAAAGAAAGAAATAAAACTTTAGGAAAGAAAATATAAGTTTTAAATTATCTAATTTTTTGAAGATACTATGAAGTATTATGGCCTCCAATCTCAATAATTTGGTAGTTCAAAGACCACTTTAAGGGCCCTTTTATCCTGTATCTTTCCATGAGTCTAACTCCAGCGTATTGGCTTCATCCTTTAGTTAGCTGACATCATAGTTGCAAAATAGCTGTAGTTATTCCAAACTTCACATCTAAATCTGGCAATATATTTCTTAACCAATGTTTCTCTTGGAAATCAAAGTTCCTTTTCCAGAAGTCCCCCAGCAGATGGTCTCTCATGACTTATTGGCAAACACTGCACTACATGCCCGTGTGGACATCAGACACCAGTCAATGGCCTGGCTCCACCAGATTGGCTCAGTTCCGTCACTGCTCACCTCCCTTACCTGTGCAAAGGTAGGATGCCCTACCTATGCAAAGCAAGGTGCTAACTCACTAAATGGACTTCTGACAGACAGGAGGATAACAGGGGCTGAAATTGATTAGGTGTCTTCTAGAACTGAGAGACAGTTCCCTTTCTTCACATTTGAGTTTGCTTCCAAATGGACTGCAACCCTTCTGGCCCAAGTTTTAGACTGTCTGATTCCTCAGTGAGCCCAGAACACTGCCTTACATAAAGTATGTCCTTCATAAGACCAAATATTAGTTTCACGGACTTCCCTGTAGCCAGATCAGTAAAGCCCCTAGGGATATTCTGAGGGCACAAACAAATCATTGTCCTACACACAATCTAATGTCTCAGGATTTGTGATAGAATTATTCTCTCTAGAGACTCATTCTGTGTTCTTTCTCATAGATCACTGGTCACCATAACAATTAAGAAAAAAACAAATCAAAACACAACTCTCCACACCTTGGACTTGCTGAGGAACAACTTTCCACAGTCCCTTCTTTTAAGCTGTGCTGAATCTTTGACTAATATCCCCAGCTGAGCACGGTTGGGTAGTACACACTGAAACTCACAGCTTTAGTGGCAACATGTACGTGATGCCAGCATACTTTTGGCCCCAAGTATTTTCCTCATTCTCCCCGAAATCCTTTTATTTTCACACTGAGTGAACATGTGTCTTTATTTTGCTGAATGTCTAAAATTCCATCATTAGAAGCTCATCTCTTCACATTAACAGGCGTCTCCCTTTTAATAAGCCTGGCACTGTTAACACAGGAAGACAAGGAGCAGTCATCATCCACTGTGGAGGAAATTCATTTAAACTGAGGCGTCACCGACTCTTGGTGTTGAAATCTACCTGTCTTGGTGGTCTTCTCACAACAAGGTGGTTCAGGCAACACTGCAACTTTGTTAGGAAAAGGGAGGAGGCAGTGATATTTAAACAATCATTTCCAAATCTTACTGTACATCAGAAAACTGAGTATTTTTAATAATTAAGTCCTGAGCCCCAAAGCATAAATTTAAGTCAAACAGAAGCAACTGGGCAGTAATTAGGCGAGCAAAGCTTAGCTGAGGAGAAGAGCAGGTGTCACTGGTGAGCGAAGGTGGGAGGAAGAGGTACCTTGTCAGAGACTGACCTAAAGCTAGGGAGGATGAAAGGAGAGAGGTGGTTTAGGGTGGATGCCAAGGATGAGAAACTACCTCAAGCTTTTCTTTTTGTTACCAAAGAAAAACTGCTTTACGATTTTGCCCTTGGTAACTTTATTGGAATTGAAGAATTACTAGTTGCAAAAGGGTAAGAGGAAAGAAAAGAAATAGAAGACAGAGGGGTTAGTCTGGAAAATATTTTAACACTAAAAAATATGCTCAGAAGTAGTCAGAACATAGGAGAATATATATCTTTGGCAGCTTGGTGTGTATATAGTGAGTGTGTGTATGTGTATATATATATATATGCCAAAGGGTATGGTAGCCAAAAGGATGAGCAGGTATGTGGTGTCCATTGTAAAGGACTCTTCAATATGCCAATAAATTGAGATGTGAACCTCCAGACATTTGAAAGATAATACTGGTGACAGGAGAACTGGAGGGACAAGATGCCAAAAACAAGAAAGCCAGTTTAAAAGTAACATTAATCTGGACACAATAAGGTAAGGCTCTGAACTGAGAGGTGGCTGAAGTTTTGCAGGAACTGGGAGAAGTGGCAGAATCTGGAGGCTGCTACATGGGAGCACATTCCTGGCTTTCTGTCTGCAGGATGCTGCTGGCGTTAGACAAGAGTAGACAATATAGGAGAAGACTTTGGAGGACAGGTGTTGAATTCAGCGTCGAAGATGTTGAGCCCAGCAGGCTTTTAGGACATCTGCATGGGCAATTTGGTGGCTAATGGATACTGATCCATCTGGAGACCCTGATTTGAAAGAAGAGTTGGCCCAGAGTGGAGCTATAGAATGAAGATGACAACCTACGATGGAATTCTGCAAACACCAGCAGCACCTGTGCCAGCTTGAAGGATGAGCCGAGGCCTGAGGTGGAGGGTGCTTCAGGAGGACATTAAAGACTTTTTTTTTTTTTTCAAACTAGGAGAGATGTTGGAATTTTAATAGACAGGAGGGAAGCTACATTAAAGAGAAATTTTGAAGATGTACTTTTAAAAAGAGGTTACTACTTGGCAGGGTTCCAGGGATAAGAGAAGTAACCCAGGAGGGAGGACTGTCCTTGGTCTGTTGACACACTGGAGAATCTCAGTGATGCCGTACATTAAGTTCCATTTGCTAGTGTGCTGGTCTCCTTTCCATTCAACCTGCCCATGAGTGATGAAAGGTGCTAAGTATGGAACTAAATGATGAGGAGAGCTCTTTCTTAAGCTCTTGAGAGAAAGTTTATGGAAAGTGAATTTGAATCTGGATGTTAAAATTAGATTTAAGGGGCCGGTGCTGTGGCACAGTGGGTTAATGCCCTGGCCTGAAGCACCAGTATCCCATATGGGTGCCAGTTCAAGTCCCAGCTGCTCCACTTCCAATCCAGCTCTCTGTTATGGCCTGGGAAAGCAGTGGAAGATGGCCCAAGTCCTTGGGCCTCTGCACCTGCATGGGTCCATTGCTGCCAACTGGGGAGTGAACCATCAGATGGAAGACCCCCCCCTTCTCTGCCTCTCTTCTCTCTGTGTAACTCTTTCAAATAAATAAATCTTTTAAAAACTAGATTTGAATTGCTATGTTTTGGTTATATCTTTTTTAAATTGAGAGACAGAGAGATACTATTGGCTGGGCCAAGATCAAAGCTGGGAGCTGGGAAGGCAATCCAAGTCTCCCATGAGGGTGGCAGAAGCCCAAATACTTGAGCCATCACCACTGCATTCCAGTGCATCATCAGCAGGAAGATGGGGTCAGGAGCCAGTCTCGAATTGAACCCAGGTACTCCAACATAGGACACAGACATCTTAAGTTCTAGACTCAACACTCACTCTGTAGGGGTGATAGGTTTCCAAAGTGGTTTACATGTATGATGGAAGGGATCAGACACACATATGCACATACCTTTAAAATGCTAACTTATGCATGTGTTTACATCACAAAATTGTACATGCATAAAATTTGCAACTATGTGTTCAGTTATGATAATGTTCCAAAATTGTATACAATTTATAAAATATTTGCTACTTATCTAAAGGTTTCAAATACTTATGTTAACCTTAGATACCCATGAAAGATGGTGTTGCTTCCTAAGAAATTTTTTTTTTTTTTGACAGGCAGAGTGGACAGTGAGAGAGAGAGAGACAGAGAGAAAGGTCTTCCTTTTGCCGTTGGTTCACCCTCCAATGGCTGCCGCGGCCAGTGCACTGTGGCCGGCGCACCTCGCTGATCCGAAGGCAGGAGCCAGGTGCTTCTCCTGGTCTCCCATGGGGTGCAGGGCCCAAGCACTTGGGCCATCCTCCACTGCACTCCCTGGCCACAGCAGAGAGCTGGCCTGGAAGAGGGGCAACCGGGACAAAATCCGGGGCAACCGGGACAGAATCCGGGGCCCTGACCAGGACTAGAACCCGGTGTGCCGGCGCCGCAAGGCGGAGGATTAGCCTAGTGAGCCGCGGCGCCGGCTCCTAAGAAACCTTAACTGGAGGGTGAACCAACAGAAGACCTTTCTCTGCCTAACTCTGCCTGTCCAAAAAAAAAAAAAAAAGAAACCTCAACTGGCATTACAATGACAAAACTTTATTATGATCATTTTAAATCAAGAGGAAACTTGTTCCTTGAGTATGCAAACTGGAGCATGACAAGGGAATAAACATACAAAATATTTTTTATGGATGTCAATGTAAATCACCTCTACTTGCCTGCACTGATTCAGCCTCATTAACTAATTTTAGGTTAAAAAAAAATCTCTGAACCTGACCTTATGCCTTGCAGCTACACATTCCATTAACGTGTTTCTCACTGCTCTTAAAGAACAAGCCTCAACACTTCAAAGATAGTATTAAAAGCTATGGAAGCACAACATTTTGCTAAGTAATTAAACAGAGATGAAAAGCTTGCATTTGTATTTCTATTAGCTTTTAGGAAGGTGATCATTTTCCAGGGTCCTGTTTTCATTGTCAAATCCAACTTTGAAACCCCTACACTGAGGGGTAATGGTCCCTCAAAACAACTCTTCTGCTCCCAGGAAACATGGTAGACAGAAAACCTAATAATGCCAGCTCTCTGTGGGCTTGGTGCAATGGTGCCCTTTTGCTAGGAGAACCTGGAGACAATGCCACGGGGTCTACCTGGACCAGGTTTCTTCTACCTTAAAGAGGAGGACTGGCTGAATGGAGAGCAGTTTGGGAAATAGTTGCTTCTTTAAAAACGCAAACAAACAAAACCACGTATTCACCAATGAAAAACTTGGAGATCAGACACCATTTTTTGTTTTGGTAGCTGTACAAGATAAAACGTGACTCCCTCTCCCCTCCTGTAACCAAACTTCTTGAACGCACCTTAGGTTCTGAAGAAAGCTCTGGACAAAGTACTCTCGACAGCTGCTTAGCCTCATTTCTCCACTTAGTGCAAACAAAGTCAGGAGGTGGGTGTGCCCCATTCCCATTGCACTGCAGGTGGAGCTATTCCCAGATTAATTTTTGCCTTGAGGTACCTGAGGCCAAGGAAGAGGAAAGAGGGGCCGGCACCTAGAGCCCCACGCTGCACATTGGAGAGCCCGGGTTCCGAGTCCGGGCTCTTCTTTCCAGCTTCCTGCTAACCTAGCCTGGGAGGCAGGCTCAAGCCGCTGGGTTCCTGCCTCCCACGTGGGAGACCTCGAGTATGAGCTCCTGTCTTCAGGCTCTGCCCTTGCAGGCAACTGGGGAGTGAACCAACGAGTGGGAAGGTGGCCTCTCTCAGTCCCTCCCAAGTTTTATTTTTTAAAAGAAGAAAGTGGAAAGAACTTTTCCTGGACTAAGCGTACATTCGTTGCACAGAGGAGGTTACAACAATAAGAGGAAGGCAGACGGGAAGGATTTATGAGGCGCTTGGTTATCCTACAACTCCTATGGGAGGAAACGCCAGTGCTGTGTCCAGAAGCAAGAAATGCGGGCATTATTCACAGGCTTGGGGTGGAAAAACCAGCAAGTGGGACCGGAGTCTCCTGCCAAGCCCGAAGGCATCGCAGTCCCAGGCACACGCAGCACCTGTCTGAGCCATCTCCCGGACACCGCAGCCCCGCTCCGTCCGCACGGGCTTGACTCGTGCTCGTAGACGTGACTTAGGAGGGCGCTTCACCCGCAGGGCGGATTCGCCTTTGGGGACTCCACACGTGGGAAGAGCAAAAACGGAGGGGTCTCTCCTCAACCAGCTCCGGATGCTTGGGAGCCGGGACCGGCGCAGAGCCTGCTCCCTGGCCCCGCATCACCCCCAGCTTCTGGCCCCTGCCCGCTCAGTCCCTCCCGGCGTCGGTGCGCAGCAAACTGCAGACTTACCTTGGCTCAGCGCTAACACCAGCTGCAGCTGCAACAGCGGCCGCGCGCCCCCTGCCTGTCCCGGTCGCATCCTGGGTCTGCCCCGGGCACGGCGGCTGCTCTGCGGGATTTGCGAGCGGACACCCTCGGCCCAGGGATAGGAGAACCCGGAGACTCTCCAGAAGCTGTCGGGAGTGCTTCTCTTCTCCGAAAAGGCCCGCCCCGGCACGCCCCTCCCGCCTCAGCAAACACCGGATCTGCCCCGGCCCCGCCCCGCCGAGCCCGGACCCCGCGGGCCACACCTCAGCTCCTGAGCGCCCCGGGCAGCCGCACCTGGACACCCTTACAACTCGCCCCACCTGGGCAGGAGGCCGCCGCGGGGTCGGAGACCTAGAGCCCTGCAGCCTTTCCTGCCCTGCTTGGCGCTGGCCCCGTCCTACCCCGCCCCCTGACTGCCCGTCATCCGACCCCAGGAGAGGCCTCTGGGCAGCCCTTTGTCGCTCCGGACTCCTGGCCGGGCGGAGTCTCCAACTGTAAACCCCAGTTCTTAGGGACTGCTAAGTGCATCGCTCTCCCCGCCTTTCCTGAGGGGGTGGAGAAACGGACAAAAATAGGTGCAGAATGACCGGGGTAGAAAGTCACTCATCAGGAAAGAGCTCCTTAAAAGTTATGATTATCCCAGGTGGTGTTTAAGAAAGACCTGCTGCAAGAGCGCCGAGAGAGAGAGAGAGAGAGAGAGAGAGAGAGAGAAAGAGAGAGAGAGGTCATCATTCATTGCTCCCTTCCAAAACTGCAAGGAGCTGGTTTTCCTTAGTGCACGTATGTGAACTCGTGCCTCTGCGCCACGGTGACCGTTTTCTTCCATTCCTTCAGTCTCAGGACTGGAAAGAGAATATTCTATAATGATATCTGATTTTTTTTTTTAAGCTTACAAGCCTAAGAAATAGAATCTTCACATTTCTTCTACAAATTTGACCAACAGTTCCTCAGCTCGTTGCTGACATCAGAACTATTCCAGGACTGCTTTTGTGTCATCAAATGTTCTCCTAAGTTTAAAAAAGAGGTATTAGGCTAATTACTATTATTATCAGCAGGTTCCAAATCTTTTTTTTTTTTTTTGCCAAAGAAAACTTTTATTTAATGAGTACAAGTTTCATAATTACAACTTTAGGAATATAGTGATTCTTCCCACCACACCTGCCCTCTCACCCCCATTCCCATCCCACCTCCTCCTTCTCCCATTTCCAGTCCCATTCTCCATTAAGATTCATTTTCAATCAACTTTATATACAGAAGACCAACTCTATATTAAGTAAAGATTTCAACAATTTGCACACACACACTCACACACAAATTGAGAACAAATGTCACAGTTAACTCTCATACAACTCATTGAAGAAGAAGTCCTGCATGGGAATTTAGTGCACAGCGACTCCTGTTGTTAATGTAGCAATAAACTCTCTTATGTATGATGTCAGTGATCGCCTGAGGCTCTTGACATGAGCTGCTAAGGCTATGGAAGCCTTTTGAGTCCACAATCCCCATCAGTATTTTGACAAGGCCATAATCAAAGGGGAAGCTCTCTCTTCCCTTCAGAGAAAAGTACTTCCTTCTTTTTCCTTCTTTTTTGGCCCCTTCTTTCCACTGGGGTATCACAAAGATCCTTCATGTAGGCTTTTTTTTTTTTTTTTTTTTTTTTGCCACAGTGTCTGCTTTCCATGCCTGAAATGCCAAATCTTTATGGCACACAGCTATGAGTGGGATGGGATGGCTGGAATACTGTCGCTAATGATGGAGTTGCTTCCAGGTGGGAAGTCATGAACTGACCAAAATCAAGCTTCTCTTTACCATAGGTAGGGCTGAGCCGAAGCCCTGAATTCTTTAAGTGTGACCCAAAATGTGTAGCCCCAGGTTCTTTCCTCTTTCCTTATCTGTCACTTACTAATCATGACAAACGCTCCCAGGTGTTTCCTCACCCACCCCGGGCTCACCTGTTTACTAAGACTCCTGCTGTCACCTCACAGCTCCTGGGTGGCAGCTCACTAACCCTGACACACAGCCTCAATTCCTCACAAAGTTCGTGTTGGAAGTCAGCCAGGTTTCAGGAAGATGCATATCTCTTTCCTTCTGATTCACCGAAATGTGAGTAAGTGCTTGGAACAGACCCTTGTTTGGGAGGCAAGATAGTTCCGTGACTGGAGACAGAAATTCGGGCTTTGTCTCCAGTCGCTGGAGAGAAAAATGCACCCTTCTTTGCTTTTGATCTCAGAACAGGACAAATGAACATTACACTGGGATGAGGTATAAAATAAATCAGAAGCATTTTTCCAGAGCAGGCAAGATGTTTAGGAAGCAGAGAACAAACCTCTGCCTTATATTAATTGTAAGAGACAAAACAGTTAAAAAACCGCTGCCTTAGTCGTTTTAGGTGCAGTCCTGCCGAGGGGTCGGTAATTGTGTTGGCACCACATTCTGACCTGGAAACAAGGAAGATTAAGGCAGGACTTCTCTACTCCAGTCTCAGCGGCCCTTGGCACTCTTCAGATTATTTGGGATCCCACTTTTATTCCTGTGGATTTGTCCTATGAATGTTTACTGTCAGCAGTTAAAACAGGGAGTGGGTGTCTGGCTGCATTCCCTTGTGGGACTGCTTTGTTCAAGTCCCAGCTACTCAATTTCCTATCCAGCTTCCTGCCGAAGTGCACTCTGGGAAGCAGCAGGTGATGTCTCAGTACTTGGGTCCCTGCCACCCATGTGGGAGACCCAGACAGAGTTCCAGGCTCCTGACTTTGGTCTGACCCAGTCTTGGCTGTTGTAGACGTTTGGAGAATGAACCAGCAGGTGGAAGATCTCTGACTCTCTCTGCCTTTCAAATAAAAATTAAAAAAAAAATCATCATTTAAAATATTTAATTCATTTAAAAATATTAAATCCATTACATGTTAATAGTATAAAATTTGTGAGCAATAACTATATTTCCAAAAATAGAAGACTCCATGAGAAGAGTGGCATTCTATTACATTTTTGTCAATGCTGTAAATATCCAGATTAAAAAATAGACAATTTGAATCTTACCTACTTCTGCTTTCAATCTATTATGATATGTAGCTTTAGTGAAATTATATGAATTAATCTGGTGTTATAGATTAATTCTGAGGGTGCTTCAAAAAGTTCCAGGAAAATGGAATTACATAATAAATTCATTTTGGTGCAAAAAATTTTGAAATCTGTATATATCCAGGGTCTTCCATAACGTTTTGAAAAAATTCATTTTATGAAAAAGTATGAAACTTATCATCTTTGGCCAGGCATTTGGCCCAGTTGTTAAAATGCTTGCATCCCGTATCAGAGTGCTTGAGCTGGAGTCTGATTCTGTTTTTGATTCCAGCTTATTGCTGCATGTAGACTCTCAGAGGCAGCAGGTGAAGGCTTGAAAGGTTAGGTTCCTGCCCCAGACATGGGAGGCACCTGGACTGAGTTCCAGTCTCCTGACTTTTGCCCTGCCTCAGCTCAGCCCTTGTGGGCATTTGGTAAGTGAACTAGTGGATGGATGCTCTCTCCCACTCTCTCTCTCTGCCTCTCAAAGAAACAAAATTAAAAAATCTTTCAATTCAAATTTCTACAAATTTTTTTAAAGTAGCTTCATATATAGTTATAAAAATAGAAGACAATTCCAGATAATCTCCTGATACTACACTCAAGCCCAAGAAATTGTAGACTCTTAAAAATGAGTTGCAATGTTGTGTATGAAACTGTATCCATGATTCCCTAGTCTGTGAAATCAAAATTTGTTGGCCTACTGATCTTTCTCTCTTTCCCTCTCATCTTCCTCTGTGAATACCGCACGGTGAAGAACAAAATGATAACTAGCACCACTCCCAGGTCTTGCATCTGCAGGGCAAATATCAGCACAGTGAAAAGTCAAATAATATCTAAGGTTATCTTGAGAATGGTTTTGATTCCACTCAAGACCACCCAGAGACGAGACTCTGAAACCACACGGGGTTGGGGTGAGACCCTTCTTCTCTTCTTTCTTTTAGCTCTAGGCAGGAGGTTTATAGGGGGAGAGGGCTCAGGTGAGTTTTTCCCAGCATTCCCTTCTGATCTCTTTTGTCTTCCGGCCTGCTCTTTTCTTGGCTTCTCTCATTCCCACATGACAATCACCCAAAGCAGAAACATCTGCTTTCTTCTTCAGGCCACCTGGCCGCCACACTGTTCCGAGTGTGTCTGTACTGCCCCATGGCCACCAGTACCATGTGTCCTTTTCTGTTTCATTGCTACTTTCCTTAGCATGAGCCCTTCTGATCTTTTACTGCGATGACCGACTCCTATGCAATCTTTCTTTGCTTCCCACCTCTCCTGTTGCAGAAGTCTTTCTATAACACAGAATTATCTGCTGATAATATCTTGATGTCCACGGAATAAAGTTCAAGCACTTATCATTTAACTCCCAACGGAGTCCCTGCACCTCTGCAATCGCTCTCACCATCGTTCCTTCTAGAACATTGCATGTAATTCCAATTCACCTTTTCCCTTCTTCCTTTGTGATTTCTTAGCTACTTTTCCACTTAGAGTAGCTTTCTCCTGTTGTTCAATTCTCAAAATGCTACTTGAAGGACCCTGTCATGTTTTATATTATCTATGCAGTCCTTGTCTTCCCTTCGCTCAGAGCCAATTATTCCTTCTTGACTCTTGGCTCCCCCAAGTTTTTTATTTCATGATATTTTCCCCTAGTAATCTTTATTTTGTATATATTACTATGTGAATTGAATTCAGTCATATGTTTATATTCTACCTTCTCATTCACATTCTGGGTCTCTAAAATCTTACATGTTTATATTACAAGATTCTTATCTCATACTTGGCAAATAATAAGTTCTATACACTATACATTTTTTATTTTTTTTTAATTTTTTGACAGGCAGAGTGGACAGTGAGAGAGAGACAGAGAGAAAGGTCTTCCTTTGCCGTTGGTTGACCCTCCAATGGCTGCCGCGGTTGGCGCGCTGCGGCCGGCGCACCGCGCTGATCCGATGGCAGGAGCCAGGAGCCAGGTGCTTTTCCTGGTCTCCCATGGGGTGCAGGGCCCAAGCACTTGGGCCATCCTCCACTGCCCTCCCTGGCCACAGCAGAGAGCTGGCCTGGAAGAGGGGCAACCGGGACAGAATCCGGCGCCCCGACCGGGACTAGAACCCGGTGTGCCGGCGCTACTAGGCAGAGGATTAGCCTAGTGAGCTGCGGCGCCGGCCTATACACTATACATTTTATTCACACTTCTATTGTGGCAATACAAGGGTGACTGTCCTAGTTTGTTTTCATGTGTGGCAACATGCAAAGTAACCTGCTCGCTCTGCCTAGAGGGCTTTCTTGGTCTTGTATGATTCTCCTAAGAAGTCATTGAGTCTTATGGCCTTGCTTCCTAGCCACTCAGGCAGACACCTGACTCAAGCTGGATCCATCAGATTCGTCTCAGGGTATAGAGACTCTAGAGTCTTTGCTGACCACATGCTCTAGGAGTCTGTGTTCACTTGGGACAACCATTTTCCTTAGAGAGCATAGAAAAATCTAGTCTTTAACTATTCATACATTACAGAGATAGCAAGGTGAGAAACCAAAAAATTGAGGCCCACAAACATGGAAGAGAGAATGCGTTAGTCTTTATCTTTCTATAGTCTCCTCCTCCTTGTCTTGATATCCAGCTGCCCTTCGTACCATTGATTCCAGGCAATGTCCTGTGTCTTCTGCATAATCCCTCCTTTTTCTTGGTCTTGTTTGAGCAGGTTTCTATTCCTTATCCTAGACTACCTGTGAGATGAATCTGTCTCTCCTATAGGGAATCCTTAAGGACAGTGAACATGTTTTACTAACTGCTCCTAAAACTGGGCCTAGCACAGAGCTGATGCTCAGTGAATGCTTGTTGTACTATTGAATAACACACTTGTTCAACTAACAATTAATGTCTTCCTTTGTTAAGATGACCCAAAGAGGGACTGGCACTGTAGTATAGCAGGTAGAGCATCCCATATGGGTGCAGGTTCATGTCCTGGCTGCTCCACTTCCCACCCAGCTCCCTGTTAATGGCCTGGGAACAAGCAGCAGAAGATGGCCCAAGTACTTGGGGCCCTGTTATGCATGTGGGAGCCCTGGAAGAAGCTCCTGGTTTTGGCCTGGCCCAGTCCCTGCCATTGTGGCCATTTGAGGAGTGAACCAGTGAATGGAAGATATCTCTCTGTGTCTCTCCTTCTCTAACCCCGATGTTCAAATAAATAAATCTTTTTTTTTTTTTAGTTTTTTTTTCTTTTCACTTTTATTTAATAAATATAAATTTCCAAAGTAAGATTATGGATTACAATGGCTTCCCCCTCATAACTTCCGTCCCACTCACAACCCTCCCATTTCCCGCTCCCTCTCCCATCCCATTCACATCAAGATTCATTTTCAATTATCTTTATATACAGGAGATCAATTTAGTATATATTAAGTAGAGATTTCAACAGTTTGCACCCACACAGAAACATAAAGTGTAAAGTACTGTTTGAGTACTAGTTATAGCATTAATTCACATTGAACAACACATTAAGGACAGAGATCCTACATGAGGAGTAAGTGCACAGTGACTCTTGTTGTTGACTTAACAAACTGACACTCTTGTTTAGGGTGTCAGTAATCTCCCTAGGCTCTTGTCATGAGTTTCCAAGGCTATGGAAGCCTTGTGAGTTCGCGGACACCGATCTTATTTAGACAAGGTCATAGTCTAAGTGGAAGTTCTCTCCTCCCTTCAGAGAAAGGTACCTCCTTCTTTGAAACCTGTTCTTTCCACTGGGATCTCACTCGTGGAGATCTTTCATTTAGGTCTTTTTTTTTCTTTGCCAGAGTGTCTTGGCTTTCCATGCCTGTAATACTCTCATAGGTTCTTCAGCCAGATCCGAATGTCTTAAGGGCTGATTCTGAGGCCAGAGTGCTGTTTAGGACATCTGCCCTTCTATGAGTCCAGAGATTGCTGAGAAACCTGAGTATAACCCTACCATACAACCCAGTCATCCCAATCCTTGGGATTTACCCAAAGGAATTTAAACTGGCAAATAAAAGAGCTGTCTGCACCTTAATGTTTATTGCAGCTCAACTCACAACAGCTAAGACCTGGAATCAATCCAAATGCCCATCAACAGTAGACTGGATAAAGAAGTCATGGGACATGTACTCTATAGAATACTATAATGAAGTAAAAAAAAAAAAATGAAATCTGGTCATTTGCAACAAGATGGAGGAATCTGGAAAGCATCATGCTGAGTGAAAAAAGCCAGTCCCAAGGGACAAATATCATATGTTCTCCCTGATCGGTGACAACCAACTGAGCACTTAAAAGGAAACCTGTTGAAGTGAAATGGACACTGTGAGAAACAATGACTTGATCAGCCCTTGCCCTGATTGTTGATGAACAACTTAATACTTTATCCCATTAGGTTTTTTTTTTGTTCTACTTCCAATCTGGCTCTCTGCTATGGCCTGGGAAAGCAGGACAACATGGCCCAGGTCCTTGAGCCTCTGCACACTCTTGGGAAGATCTAGAGGAAGCTCCTGGCTCCTAGCTTTAGATAGCACAGCCCCAACCATTGCGGCCAATTGGGGGATAAACCAGCATATGGAAGACCTCTTTCTATCTGGCTCTCCTTCCATTTCTGTGTAATTCTGATTTTCAAATAAAATAGTCCACTTTGACTATGACCTTGTCTAAACAAGATAAGAGTCGGAGAACTCAGAGTACTCAAACAATATATTTCACTTTGTGTTTCTATGGGGGTGCAAACTGTTGAAATCCTTACTTAATGCATACTAAACTCTAAACTGATCCTCTGTGAAAAAAAAAAAAAAAAAAAAAAGAAATTATCAATTCCCAACTTGACTCTCACTGGGATTAAACATGACAATAGGTCTGCTCTGATTTCATCATCATTTAAAAATCATCTATTATTTTTCACTTTATGTTTCTGTGTGGGAGCAAACTGTTGAAATCCATACTTAATGTATACTAAGCTGATCTTCTGTATATTAAGATAATCGAAAATGAATCTTGATGTGAATGGAAGGGGAGAGGGAGTGGGAAAGGGGAGGGTTGTGGGTGGGAGGGACGGTATGGGGGGGAAGCCATTGTAATCCATAAGTCGTACTTTGGAAATTTATATGCATTAAATAAAAGTTTAAAAAAAAATTTAGATACTTATAAATATAACCTTATAGGTTAAAAGTTTAGGATCTGAAATACAGCCAAATATCAATACTATCTTATTCCTCAGTTATATAAAATATAATTTGACATAGTGAGAACATTGTCTGATTTAAAATTGTTTATTTTGGGGGCTGGCACTATGGCTTAGTGGGTAAAGCCACCACCTGCAGTGCTGACATCTCGTAAGGGCACCTGTTCAAGTCCTGGCTGCTCCACTTCCAAACAAATTTCTTTTTAAAAGATTTATTTATTTTATTTGAAAATCAAATAAATAAATCTTAAAACAAACAAACAAAAGATGGGTCAAAGAAACCAGGAAGTTTATCTTAGAACATGGAAAAACTTAATGAAAGGGAAATATTGTTCATAGGTTCTTAAGATTTTTTAAAGGAAATAATGAATGAAGGTTGCACATGGCTGTCTGCTATTTTGTTTTCTCTGGAAAACTTGGGTGTTTTGCTGAGAGATCAGTAAGCTGAGTCAAACAGTAACAAATTGAAAGGATAGGGGAGAAATTTAAGAGAACCCAAAGACTTGAATAATATCCCAGTTTCAAGTATCTTAAGTGGAGATAGCAAAACAATACCATAGTTCACTCTGGACCACTTTAGGGATTGTTAGCTTTCCCTACGTGTACCTGCACCATCCTGCTGTCTGTGGACTGGCTTGCTCTTTCATTGCTCATCCTTTCCATTGCTCTATAACTTCAACTTGCATTGCCTTTAGTTTTCCATGACCTATCTCTAGTCTGGATTCTATTAAACCTCACTGTAGCTCAGTAAAGGCTATTCTTCAGTTAGACACATTCATAAAACAACTCAAGAAGACACAGTTATTTTCCTAAACTCCTCTGCCAAGAACACACAACTTTTGATTCTTCAGGTAGCTGTTTTTCTTTCTGAAGTCAAGCCCCGTTCCTTGCTCAATCATTTTGCTAATTTGAGTGTATCTCATGAGTGACACTCTAAATCCTATTTGATTTTGAAGTAATTTTGATTGCACTGTTTAGATCTGAAACTGTCCCTTTAGATCGAGAAACATTTCAAGAACTCAGGCAGAGCCAATTTTACCATTAGTGTTTTTTGATTGGCCCAGTGAACTTTGTTGACACATCAAAAGAACGAAATCAGTGAATCCGAAAAAGCCTCAAAAATTTTTCAGCTTCAGTTTTGCCAGGAATCTCAGTCTTAATCACAATCTAAATCCTTTCTGCTTCGACATCCCATATTCTATATAGAAAGCAATAGCTCCTGTTACCAGCTCACAAACTTTGACCCATTTTATGATCATGATTCCCTGCATAATTCTCCAGACTTTCTATCTCACAAACTCTTGTAATATCTAACATAATCTTTCACTTGGATTTCAGTTGAAAATCTTTCAATAACCTCTTTCCTAACTTACTCATTCCACTAGATGACTAAATCTCAGCTCCTGTCCTAGCACAAGCCTCTGATACATATATGTATGTATATATATATATATTATGCACATATACTCTTTAAAGTTTTAATAACTATCATGTTTTTCTTTAAAAGTTGCATTGTGTTATAATTAACACATAATAAGCTATGTATTTATGCTATACAATTTGATAAGTTTTAGAATTATGTATTTTTACTTTGAATACAATTTAAAATAATATTTAACTTTTTAAAAGAATGTACATGTATAATTTTGCCTACTGTGTCTGTGGACAGGCAAGCATGCATTTGTATTCATGTGTTTGGTTGGAGGAGGAACACAAGATAACCAGAGAGTTTGGACAATGTAGATGTCTTCAGGGATAATCTAACTTACCCCTACATAGTTTTGAGCTATGAACATTCAGGGAAGAAACAATTCCCACAAGATAGACAAGGTATGAAATTTAAGTATTGATTCAAGAAGAAAGGACTTTCAAAGGACAAGATTAATTTGAGTAAAGCAAAGCACCCGCTTTAAATCCTACAGAGGGACAAGTATTGTGGTGCAGTGGATTAAACTGGGGCATAGGACACCTGTATCCCATATTGGCTTGCCTGCAACTGAGTCCTACCTCTACCTCTGCTTCCAATCCAGCCCCTTGCTAATGCACCTGGGAGGTAGCAGACAATGGCTAAAGCACAGGGTCCCTGCCACCCACAAGGGACACCCAGATGAAGTTCCTGGTTGCTGGCTTCAGCCTGGCCCAATCCTGGCTATTGCCAGCATTTGGGGAGTGAAAAGTGGTTGGAAGAACTCTTTCCCTCTACCTCTCTCTATGTCATTCTACCTTTCAAATTAAATAAAGAAATCTTGAAAATAAAATAAAGTAATTCAAGTAAGGTATAAGGAATTTAAAGGAAAATTAACTTTCTTGTTGCCTGAAATAATTTTTAAAAAGGTATACATATCAACTTATTCAGAAAAAGGAGCTAAGACTGGGGCAGTGAGAGAACTATTTGCTAAGAATGCCATATCTATTATTACTTTAAATATTTAAAAATTCTGGTTTCTCCCAAAACCTTAATGAGCTAACTATTATGATCTCCATTGTGTGAATAAGGAAGCTTTTTTGTTTTTGTTTTTGTTTTTGAAAGCCAGAGGCAAGCTACCTGTCCAAGCATGCACCGCTAGTACATGTCAGGCCTGGGATACAGACCCTGGTCTCCCTGATTTCCACTCCCTTTCCATTCCCTTCCACTCCATTCTGTAGCTAAGTTATACTTCTGAGATTTAAAATTCCAGACAACACTCTTCAAAACTACTATATAAGGAAAAAAATTGCATAAACGCAGTAGACTGTTAATGCAGCACGTAGAATAGGAGTATGCCTTTGCCTGAGCAATCCAAGGTGTGTAAACAAGTTCAAAGCTTGATGTTTCTAGTTGTATAGGAAATAGAAAACAAAAAAAACAGTAAGATGTAAACAAATCCATTCCCATGCAAACAAGTATCACAGACAAGAAAGAAAGCAAACATACCCAATACCTCCATACAATGGAATACTATTTAACAATAAAAGCAATAAAAAAGTGATATTTGCAACATGTGTGAATTGCAAACACATTACATTAAATGAAAAAATGGTGTATATGAAAGGCTATATGCTTTATGAATCCATTGGTTAGCATCCTTGAAAAGGCAAAACAAAAGGACCAGAAATCAGATCAGTTGCAGAGGCTGGAGGAGGTAAGGAAGTTGACTAAAATGGGTATGAGGAAGCTTTCAGGAGTTACTGTAATATATTTTGTATCTCGAATGTGGAGGTCATTCCATGATTGTGCATATTTTTTCAAAAATCATAGCACTCTTGACTTAAAAGGAATAAACTTTACTCTTTGTAAATTATACCTCCATAGTCATGCATGGCTTTAAAATTTAAACAATTCAAATTAAAAAGAAAATGGAAATGGAACTAAGTGAAGTCTGGGTTACAGTAATGCTGTCTGCGGAAGTAACTGTGGTGGGAGTGAATCTTAGGATGCAATTTAAGGAAACAAAATGCCAATATTAATGCCACAATGTCTAGGAAAGGAAAGAAGAGAGACTAATTTTTCATATTTAATCACTTATTTAAAAGACATTTTCAACCTATCTAAGCACATTTGTCTGCCTTGGCCAGAAACTGATAAAAGAGAATGGATGTTCTTTTTACAATTAGTGAAAATCATATTTCAACATAAATGCCTCACTGTAGAGTTAGACTATTGGGTGTCTGAAGCAGTTGTTCTTCCTCTCTTATTTTTGTCAACCCAAGGATGTCTCCCTGACAGTCCCGGCAATGCAGTTCCAACAACATTTGCTGGGAAAATCTGATGTTTTTCTTTATTTTCACTATCAGTCAACTTCTGAATTCTGTGCAGTGAGAAATAGTCCTTTCTTCTTGCTAAGTAGATGCTGTTGCATTCAGTCCAGTACATATTTGCTGAGCATCTGTTGTGGCCAACTAGTGCATAGAAACGAGAGTGAGGGTGCAAAAAATGTGCACTGCATCCTGCCCTGTGAGAAGCTGATGGCTTGAGGATAAGATACAGTAAGAGCCTTGGCCTGGGCATTGCTTGTGCTGGTCTGAACAGTGGGTGCGAGAATTCACTGGGAGTCAATTTGCATTCTGGACGGAGAAATGAGCTTACCTTAATGGAGGGGACAGATAAAGCAATGATCCAGCTGTGTACAGACAAGCCTTGCTCCTGTTGGTGGACTAAACAAGGAAGAGGTAGTTTTTTTTAAAAAATGTGTTTAATGTGGGAGATCACCAGGTTGACACAAAGTACTTCTGAGGCAGCATCTTTTTATTTAGGATGTCAGCAGCAAGAGATACCTGGGGCAAGAACTGAAGGAAGAAAATGGCAGATACTATTCGGTAACTGAGCTTCTGTGTTCATGATAGCCATTAACACAGCCATTTAGGGATTTCCAGAAAGAATTGAGGGGATTGTTTTCATGGACCAGGAATAGGGATATTGCAAATCACAAACAGTGTCAATACATTCAAGGGTATTTGTGACTATTAATATACATCCAATTTTACCTGCTTCAGGGCCTGGGGAGGGTATGCATAGAGTTAAAATTCCATTTAGTGCCATAGGACTGGGGCAGACAACAACTACCAGTGGAATACAGAGAAGGGAGAAATCACAGTGTACCATGTAGTAGAAGTTCCTTGAGCAGGAGAGACCTGAACTCAACAGTTGACATTTGACTCACAGCTCTGCAGAAAACATTTTCCAAAAACTTGTCAGAAAAGAATTTTCCTCTGTGTAAAAAGCATCTTTTAATATTTCTTTAAGGCAATTTTGATTGCTTTCAAGTTTTCAGGGGGTAACATTACTTGCATGGAGTGAGTCTTAAGTTAATATCCTACTTGCATAGAATGAATGTTGAATTAATATTTTCCTTTTAATGTTTTTATTTATTTTGATCTACTTGAAAGACATACACAGAGAGAGAGAGAGAGAGAGGTAAGGAGGGAGGGAGGGGGAGAGAGAGGGAGAGGGAAGGAGGGAGGGAAGGAGGGGGAGAGAGAGAGAAGGAAGGAGGGAGGGAAGGAGGGAGGGAGGGAGAGAGAGATCTTCTATCCACTGGTTTACTCTCGCAATGTTCACAACAGCTAGAGCTGGGCCAGGTGAAACCAGGAGCCCAAAACTCCATCCATGTTTTCCACATTGGTGGCGGGGACTGATGCAGTTGAGTGATCATTTACTGCCTTCCAAGGTGCATTAGTAGGAAGCTGGATGGAAAGCGGAGGAGCCAGGGCTCAAACTGGCACTCAGATTAGGGATGCAGATGTCAAAAGCAGCACTTTAACCTACTGTAGCATAACACTTGCAGCTGAGTTAATACTTTTAATAAATGAATAATGCATTACTTATTTTAAAACAATGTATAGTTTTTAGAGCTTTAAATTTCATGAGTCTTAGACAAGCATTACGGAGCTCATGACATTTTATGAAGAACATCTTGAAAATGTTTTAATTTTTCCTTCATACTTTCACAAAATTTAGAGTTTGAAAGATTCCAAGGGATCCTTTCTGGCCTGAAATTTAACTCAGATATGAATACAAACTTAACAAGATAATAATGCTAGAGTGGACTTGACAAACTGAATCATTGGATACTTAATCTCACCCAGCTTCTCTCCTAATAGGGGCTGAAGTTGCTTATTCTGTTTCCTTGCAATTGGGAATGGTCTTGTGACACCATCGTGCCCTACAAGGAATGGATAGAATCCACTAGAAATAAGGAATTTTATCAAATTGTTATGACTCTGTTTTGTTTTTGTTTTAAAGAAAGGGACAAACTGATATCTTACCCCATGGCTTCAGTTTAGAATGCAGATGTAACTCTACAAGGGACTGGCTTGTGACCAAAGCCAGCAAACGGGCCAAGAAAATCAGTTTCTAGGAACTGAATACAGTCTCATTGGGCCACAGCAGCAATCAAATTATCTACCATTGGACTTATTGTCTTGTCAGGAAATTAAACTCACTCCATTTCACCTTGTGGTTAAAATAAGTAAAAATTCTAAATTTAAAGATATATATTTTAATAGTCTCTTTTATTCAAGAATGTCTTTTAAAAACAGTATCTTTCAAAATATATTCCAATTGCCTGCATTTCCCAGAATAGGTGACCTCTTCTATTTTATGTTTTATTGTTATTTTAATATTTTTAATTGACAAAGGTAATTTGTATTGTACCCCTTCCCCCCAAAAATGGACCCATAAGTGGCATGCTTTTGAATCTTAGGATATCAGTATTTCTTGTTCATACTTGTAAATAAATGGGGAAGGAATTGGGATTCTAAAATCATTTTCCTTTTCTCTTAAATTTCTACTTCTAATTCTGTGTAACTGATAAGAAACTTGCTGGTAGTATAACTATTTTTACTTTGTACACAATAACTTCATCTCTTGGGAAATATATATATATATATACAAAGAAAAACTTAGATATAAATCTTTTAAAATTTAAATGCAAAAATTACAACTTTAGACACATCAAACTTATCAGAGTTTGTTTGAGCAAAGCATTAACTTGAGAATTTGGCAGCACATAGAACCAGGAGGGGTTTAGAGCACTCTGCTCAGCAGTGTTAGCAGTGGATTTTCATAGGCTGGACACAGAAGCAGAATAAAGAAATCCTCTATTGGCTACAGCAAGGTATTTGTCTTATTTGGGTGTGGTGTGATGAGTTGGCTGCCTGTGACTGTCAATGTGAGTGGCCCTCATCCAATCTGTTGGAAGCCTGAATGGAACAAAAGACAGAGTAAGAGAATTTACTCTCTTTGCCTAAGAGCTTGAACTGGGAAACTAGTCTTCTCCTGCCCTCAAACTGGGACTTTCACCATCCCTGCCTATAGTTCTCAGGCTTTTGCACTTACACTAGAACTGCACCATCAGTTCTCCTGGTCTCAGCACTTCAGCCTCGGGCTAGAACTATACCACAGGCTGCTCGGGGTCTCCAGACTGCAGAGAGCACCTCCGGGGACTTCAACTCCATACGCATATGAGCCAGTTTCCTTGTAAGAAGTGTCTCTGTGTGTGTCTGATAGACATATACTGTTATGGGTCTCCTGACTAATAATACAATTTATCAGATCTTTCATTCATTCATATTGAAAAAAATATTTACTGAATGTCTACTATGTGCCAAATACTACAAAGATAAATGTGTTGTTGTTTGTACCTCTGTGTTTTCACTTCTCTGATAGTGACTTCCTCTCAAGTTCCTATCTCTGAGGGAAATAGCATCAGAATCAGATTAAAGTTAGCTTTTATTTTAGCATTATTGTTTACTAGCTTTTTTTCTCTTCATATATTTTTAAAATTTATATAAAGGGAACAGATTTCATATATTTCATATATACAATGATTACTGGCTTTATAGCCTTGAATTAATTAGCCCTTAACCTCTTTGAGTCTCAGCTGTATCATCTGTGAAACAGAAAAAAGAATCCTATCGCCACCTTAGTGTTGTCAATGTGATGACAAGGCCTTACGTTGGAAATGTGTCAGGTTCAATGCCGCATGGAGAGGCAGGTGTCGCTCCCCGTCTTCGTGGAGGAACGACACAGGACCCTGCGTTGTTCTTCTGTCTGCTCGGCCTCCCCGGGTTTGCTGCTGGTTCTTCCCGGGTTGGCTACCGTCCCTTCCACCTCCGTGGAAGGGCGGTTCCCCCTGCCACATTCCCCACTTCCGCGGGGGAGCGGCACACCGCCAGCCGGCTCTCTCGGGGGCTGCACAGGTGTTCCTTCAGATGTTCCCCTTAGATGTTCCTGGTGCATGTTGTCTCTCTCCTCCTTTATAGTCCTCTTCCACCAATCCCAACTCGGCTGCCCACACGCCGAGTACGCTGCTCTCCTCCAATCAGGAGCAGGATCAGCTCCTGGAGGTCATCACTCAAGTTGGCAAGAGGCAGCTGCGTAGAAGCTGTTTCCTCCTCTCCCAGCGCCATATTGTGGGAGAGCAGATGCATAGAATAAGTCTTAATTCCAGTAACTTAGTCTAGTCCGAGTTGCTCCCCACAGCAGGCAGCAAATGTTGGCTTCCTCCCTCCTTTCCCCCTCTCTCCTCAGAAAAACAGGAGACTTCACTCCTCTCCATCAGTTTCATTCCAAACTATCTCCTATTACTATATTACTGCTTCACATTGTCCCATTCATATCCTCTGTCAGAAAATGAATGACTCTCATCTAAATATCCCGTCTTCATTCATGTGCTCTCTCACAGAGTCTAAAACTAAGGACAAAGTCATTAGTAGAGGACTAAAGAAAGGTGGTGTCTAAACCACAAACAATTTTTCCCATTGAGAGGCAAATAGAAACTGACAGAAGGGACTTGATAATGATCAGGTGGGCTTTAAGGCCTGGCCAGGTATACATGAGGTCCAGACCTATTTATGTGAACCTCCTTAGGGAAGGCACCATGTTGACTTCCATTACCTAGCTGGCCTGGGAGGAGAGCGGGCTTAAAGCGAAGGTAGGTGGCATCTCTAAAAGCAAAACATTTTTAGTTAACATGCAGTTCTGCCTGTGGTGTGGCTGACTCTACTTGGGCATCCCCTTGACAGCAGTGGTTCCTTTGGAAGTTGGACTGAATGAGGGGCTTTTCAGCTTAGAGCCAATAAGACTGCGGCTCTGACCCTTCAACTCCAGTCAGTTCCATTTCCAGTGACCTAACTCTTAGCTGACAGAGCTGTCAGGGCTCTTCATAAGCTGACTTCTGCTGAAGCCCTGGCTTTCTGCATCAAAAACCAATGCAGTGCACTGGCCTGTTGGGTCTCCTTGATGGCAGATCACTGTGTAGAGAAGCCATCAATGGCCTGCCACTATCTTCACATTGCTTCTGTTGCTTAGCTTCCTCTTTCTCCTGGTCTTTGTTAAAACCAACCAGAGGAAATCTTTAAGAGGATGAAAGTCAAGGGGGTGCTCTGTCCCTAATCTTTGGTGGCCTAAACTAGAAATCTATAGTCACAGGCATGTTCTGATAGTGATTTTTCTTTGAGGTAGACAATGCCCATGAGGAAAGCTGTATTGCAGACCCTTCGTTTGGTCTGAAAGGGAAGTTTTGCCAGTTTATTGCACCCATGGCAAAGTAAATCTAGCCATGAAATCATATTTTTTTTTTGACAGGCAGAGTTAGACAGTGAGAGAGAGAGAGAGAGAGAGAAAGGTCTTCCTTCTGTTGGTTCACTCCTCAAATGGCCACTATGGCCAGCACACTGCACCAATTCGAAGCCAGGAGTCAGGTGCTTCCTTCTGGTCTCCCATGTGGGTGCAGGGCCCAAGCACTTGGGCCATCCTCCACTGCACTCCCGGGCCACAGCAGAGAGCTGCACTGGAAGAGGAGCAACCAGGACAGAATCCAGCGCCCCGACCAGGACTAGAACCCGGGGTACCGGCGCCACAGGCGGAGGATTAGCCTAGTGAGCCACGGCACCAGCCGAAATCATAATTTAAGCTCTCATTTTGGCTATGCTATTATTACAGGAAAGTGTTAGCCATCCATTTTATAAGGTCTAAAGATCAAATTGTACACCCTAGAGAGTCCTTCAGAATAGAATCTGTTTCCCATCTTGAGGAGAATAGAGAAAAGAGGGAACAATATCAAATGAAAATTTAGCAAACATTTTTAACTGTTAAATAACAACTATGAAAATATTTACAAAAAGGTCCAATGCCTTCTATAAAATTTCAAGAGTACATGTATTTAGAAACATTGCTTAAATATCTAACACAAGTGTAACTTGTTTGACCAGCAAACCCAAGTATAAACATATCAATGACTTAAACATTTTTAGTTTCTTTCTACCAACAAATTGAAAACATCTGGTCCAGAGATTTAGGTCACATGAATCAAAAACATATCTTTGATTAACTTAGCATTTTAAATTTATGAGTGATATTTTCCCTATAAGCTAAATAAAACAGGGCTTTTAATAATTTTTCCCATGTAGACATACAATATGTACACATGTATAACATAACATACAAGATAGAACAATAAAGCAGTTTCAGTAATAGTTTCTTAAAATCTTTTTCTTTAAAAAAATTACCATCAATCAATTAAAATTACTTTCTGCTGTTAGTAATCTGAATTAATCTAAGTTGAAACCTGTAGTACATTATTGGCTTTATCTGCTTACAGAACTGTCCCAAAGTATTGAATACAACAGAGGTCATGAAAAAGAGGACCTTTGGAACCTAAAAGAGGGCACATTTAATCACAGAACCAATAATGTTTTAACTTCATGAGCAGTGACTCTGACATACAAAATTGTGCATGACAAAAGACTTTAAATAGCCATGCTTTAAGTTATAAACTCATTAATTAACAAGAAGAGACACTTGCTTACTACATATAGTATTTTTGAAAGTACCTGTAGAATTTTATAAATCATCCCTTTTAGGCTTCTGGGCCTTTCTCTTTAAGATAACCATCATGTCTGGTAACACAAGATCATTAGACTTTTTAACTTTTGGACATTCGTATCAGAAGCATTTTATGTTATCATAACTTAAAATTTAGTACCACTTCACATCTTGACAGTACCTTTAATATACTCCAAATAGCCTTATTAGTTGGTGTCTTTACAAGATGAGAAACATATCCTTTGATATTTCCAGGGGCCCAGCTGGAGATATCAAAGTTCAAATAATTTGAAACTTTGGTTTTTTGAATGCCTGTCAGGGATGCCAAGAAGGCTTAAAATATCTAGTTGAAATAAGATTCCCTTAACATCATGACATAATATAGACCAGATTTGATCACTGATACAAAGTGATTACTCAAATGTTTTAAAATAAACATATAAACAATCCATAGCTCTTAATAAAAAAAAATCAGCTGTTTTTAAACAATCAAAAATTAACAGAGACATTAAGAGAACACAATAGACTACTTCAGCAGAACATGAAATCTGTTTGGTCATCCCAAAAATCGTAAATAAAAAATTAGCACATGGAATTATCCCATAACATTGAACAATTTTAACAAAGTCATAACTAAGGAAGAGAAAATAGCTTATTGGAGCTGGCTAGAAAACTGATAGAGTCACCAATTAAACAAAAACTATTAAAATGAGATGTTGCAGTTTTTAAACAGATTATTAAGACTATTTCAAAAATAATTACTAACATATATGCATTGCAAAAACCTCATTGCTTTAACAGAGGATCAGATTCTAGTTCTATGTCAAATAGAATAACAGCTTTGCTTTCCATCTGCTGATTTATTTGATTTGCATTTTGAAATAACCCTTTAGAAATCTCCAAATTGGCCGGCGCCACGGCTCACTAGGCTAATCCTCCGCCTGTGACGCCGGCACCCCGGGTTCTAGTTCCGGTTGGGGTGCCAGATTCTGTCCTGGTTGCCCCTCTTCCAGGGCAGCTCTCTGCTGTGGCCCGGGAGTGCAGTGGAGGATGGCCCAAGTCCTTGGGCCCTGCCTCCACATGGGAGACCCCCGCATGGGACACCAGGAGGAAGCTCCTGGCTTCAGATCAGCGCAGCGGGCCAGCCGCAACGTGCCGGCCAAGGTGGCCACTTGAGGGGTGAACCAACAGAAAAAGGAAGACCTTTCTCTCTCTCTCTCTCTCTCTCTCTCACTGTCTAACTCTGCCTGTCAAAAAAAAAAAAATCTCCAAATTAAGACAACAATTTTCTACATAACACACTCACTGAATTTTATTTGTTTATTTTTTTTGACAGGCAGAGTGGACAGTGAGAGAGAGAGACAGAGAGAAAGGTCTTCCTTTGCCGTTGGTTCACCCTCCAATGGCCACCATGGCCGGTGCATCGCGCTGATCAGAAGCCAGGAGCCAGGTGCTTCTCCTGGTCTTCCATGGGGTGTGGGGCCCAAGGACTTGGGCCATCCTCCACTGCACTCCCTGGCCACAGCAGAGAGCTGGCCTGGAAGAGGGGCAACCGGGACAGAATCCGGTGCCCTGACTGGACTAGAACCCTGTGTGCCGGTGCCGCAAGGGGGAGGATTAGCCTAGTGAGCCGTGGCGCTGGCCTACTGAATTTCAATCTTACTTTCAAATTGTGTTGAACTATTTTCATATAGACAATTTATGAAAACATATTAGCAAACCTAAATAGTTTTTCCATAGAATATAAGGTGCTAAGAATACCAAAATTTACATTTAAACATTTATCTCATTTGCTTTACCTAATTTACATTTAGCAATTACACCTAGATAACTGAAATTGCTGATATTATATCATACCTCTATCTGAATTAAGGTCAAAGTTATATTTATATCAAATTCTACTCCTTCTTATAAAACTCTAGTTAGAAATCAGTTAACCAGAATTTGCAAAATCCACCTTAGGGAGGCCATATGTAAGGACAAATTTTTAGGATGAAGAGGCTTCTATCTAGGTTCGGCTGTAGTAAATAAGTAACTTGTCTGCTGGATGACCTTCTCCTGCTCCTTGGGAGCCTGGCCAGTTCCCAGGGAGGAGGATAAAGGAATGTTTCTGATAAACAGGTGGGCATGTTTCGTGTCTCGGCTCTCTGGCCAAGATCTGAGACAGGACGCACTGCTTGCCTAAAATCTTGGCAATGGGCCACCCTTGTCCTTGGGGGCTTTATGAGGGAGCCAGAGCAAGCCTCTGCTGCTGCTGTTCCATCCCGGGGGGACACACAGTCATGCTGGACGTTGAACGTGCCTGTGATGACTACTGATGATGCTTAGTTCTCAGTAGGGATCCTTTGCCGGTGCTGTTTGTTGCCCGTGATGATTACTGATGATGTTTGGTTCTCAGTATGGATCCTTTTCCGGTGCTGTGTGAAGATTGCCTAGTGGTAAATTCCCAGGTTGAGTCCCTACTCTTAGGTCTTTCTCTCTCTCTCTCTCTCTGCCCTGCTTCTTAAAATTTGCTACTTAAATAAACTACTTGTTTCTTTACACTATAAGGCTTGCAGAGTATTTCTTGCGGATCGAAGTAAAAGTAACTAAGTCTGTGCACAGCGGACAGCTAAGAAATAATTTGCTGTCACACCATAGCAAGCACTGATTACCCATTGCTGTTTCATCAGAAACCTGTTAAACCAAGGTGCAAAACAAGTTTGGCAAGTTACAGTGCAATATTTTTTAAAGGCAGTGATCTTCCTAGATTCAAAAGAGAAATTTCTTTAAACCCAGTGTCCAGTTACAGCTGAGCCAATTTCTCATGCACAAGATTATTATTTACCAAAGACATCTTAAATTCTAGTTGAATTTGAGTCTACTTTGCTTTTTACACCTTAGGCCAGTGATGCCTAGTCAGCAGTCAGCTACTTGGTGACTGCCTCTGAACTAAAAATATTCAGCAACTGTGAGATGGGTCTCGGTGACTGGGCTAGGGGCCGTTGTGCCAGGGACAAGAAGTCCACACTGAAGATTTTTCACCATTATGTTAGGTTTAATGGGAGCGGGAATCCACCAGAGAAGGTGGGCACCCCTCCAGAGATTCCTAAGGAGAATCCAATAGGAGGCAGAAAAAAGGGCAATGACCTACAAGGAGGCTCCTGTAAGAGCTGGTGAAGAGGCAGGGTAGAGAGAAAAACTGGAGGCCCTGCAAAGAGATAATAACCTTATCCCCCAAAACCAAAAGTCAGAACTGGAAGTGTCTAACAGTGGGGCTGTCAGTCAAACCAACCTTAGAGATGAAGAGTCAGGTTGAGAGGTGTCTCAAGAAGTATTCAATAGCATCTGAAATTATTGGGCCTAGATTCTAGCCTAGAAACCCCCTGGTAAAATTACAACATGGGGGCAATGGTCAGCTGATTAAAAAACTCTCCTCTGCTGGGTTTAAAAGCCTCAACAACAGTCACAAATGATAACAGGAGAATCTTGGTGGCTCACTAACTAGACCCAAGGACTCTGTGATACTTGGGAAAAGAATTTAATGCATGTTGGAGCACATGCAGGGAAACAGAGGCAAGAGGCCACCTAGGAGACAGTTCTGAGACAGGGAGTCAGAGTAGAGGGGCTGGCACTTTTCACAACTCACTTAAGGCTAACTTCTCCATCCTCTAGCTTGTAAACAGGCCAGGTGGTGGTGCAGAAGATGAGGCATTTTTTTGTAAGCTCAGGGGTCAAAGAGATCTCAATCCCTTAAAAAGAGAGAGAGAGAGAGAGAGCAAGAGAGATCTCAAAGTAGATGGTTTGCTGCCTGGCTGGAATGAGAGGATAAAAACAGAAGCGTCTTATCTCTCCTGAGTTTGAGATGTCTCTCAAAGCTCCCTTGCTGCCTGTGGCATCCAGACATGCACTGAAGCCCACAGGGAAGGGAGGAAGGTGAGGGTGGGATTAGCATGTGTCACTCATTCTCGCTTGGCCTTGCTCGCCGGCAGCGTAAGGCATATATTTGTCAAAAATAGCACATGCATGGAGTGATCAGTTCCCTTTACCAGTGATGTGCTAGACGGGGCCTCTGCCTTGTCAAACATACACTGCCGCTTTGTTCCTCTACAGAAGGAAAAGTCGTTGTTCTACACTTCTTAACCTTGAGTCTCATCTAATAGGCCTGATTTCGACAATGAGCCTTCATGGAGAGAGCCTTAGCAATGGTGTTTTTAAGCTAGAGTTTGGTGAAAGAGAGCCAGTCCTGGTTACTACCTGGATTGGTGACTAGGCAAGTGAAGTCACAAAGAAGCAGAGTGGGGGAATAAGATTCTCCCCAGTAAACCTCCTCTGAGGTATATACTACATAGGAAGGGCCAGACAGAAGTGACCCAAAAGAGGAGACTTAAGAAGGAAGATAGAGGATACCAGAGACATGCTAAGACTTATCTATACAAGTTTGGGCCACGTGGGGACTTAATGGGAGTTTAGATCAAAAAGCCACCTGTCTGCAAACAGGATAACTAAACTTTAACAGACCCGATGAACAAAGTGTCTAGCAAATACTCCCTAATGGGACCAGGAAATCGTGTTTGTAGGAATTGAAGACACCTGATGAGATACAGAAAACATTTAGAGGAACAGAGACAGAGATTTTGTCGAGATCTGGGGTAAAGGAAAAACTCATTGAGGCACGGAGCCCAGAGCCCACGGCCTTGCTCCAGGCTGTGTCCAGTCTCATCGACAAAGTAATCTCCGAGGAAGGAAGAACAGAATGCCGTTTTTGGCAACAGCCTAACTAGCCGAACACCCAGTCCCGCATGTCGGGATCCCCGCAAAAGGAAGCTGAGTGGGACCAGTGAACATTCCCAGAGCTGAGACGAGAAGCCTGAAGAGTGGAGCCTCTGGCTTTACAGCTCGTGAGGATGCCAAAAGGGCGGGGGACTTGCTCCCTGCAGGAAAATGCGTTTCCCCACCCCACACCATTGTGGCCGTCAGGGTCTGGTGCCCAGGTCAAGAGATCTTCTGGAAACACCGGGGTGTAGCCCCAGCCAGAATCCATCAGTTGTCTCAAGGCCTTCTTCCAGTCCCACATGAAGGGCCAATCCACAGGGAAGAGAAGAGGACTTAGGATAGAGTCTCCACTCCAGGGATTGACCTGGCCTTCATCAGCAAGCCTCGCCCCTGGGTCTTAAGACTGGCAGCCGCACTGATCACTTTCACCTGGCTGACAGAGACCCGGTGTTTTTGAAACGATGAGAGAATTACTATGAAGGAGAGCAAGACTCTCTGAAAAAAGTGACAGCGGTCTGCATGCTCACCAGACCGGTGCGATGATCTGACGTTGGCTGGCGTCAAACTTGAATGGGATCCATGTCACATTGGAGTTGCAATCCGAGTCATGGCACCAAAATGTTATGGGAAAATGGTGGTGGAGAACATTTTATTACCTTGGTTCTTTGACTCACTTGGAAGAATAATTTCCAAACAGACGAGCAGAGAGATTTAAAAAGATTTATTAGAGTCAAAGACCTCCAGCCAGAGCAGCATGGAGAGGGGCTTCCAAGAGAGGCAAAACCTAGATTTAATCTTTACATGTTGAATATATGTATTATCACACTGTACCCCATCATTATGTAGAACCAAAATTAACAAAAATCTATAAAAACAAAATATCTGAGCAAAATGGAAGCTGAAGACTAAATCTATAGATATTTGCTGCTTTTATTAAAAAATTTTATTCAAGCCAAGACTTGCCAGTCATGTACAAACTAAAGCCTGGCACATGATCAAACCACATTAGTCTGTGAAATGCTCACAGCCTGGGTGTCTGTGGCCTATGGTGGTTGCCCTTTGAGTCTTGCCATTAGGGTAGGACCTGGACCATTGCAAGTAGAAGCTGTGCAGGTTAGGGATTCTCCTCCACATCAATGTTGAACTGTAGGTTCAGTGAGGTGACTCCACAGATTAGGCCTTAGTTCAAGTTTCATTTCATTGCTAATAAAACCTTGAGAAGCTTGAGGACATCAACGTTGACCTTAGAGAAATTGTAGAATTTCTATATGGTTGGTGGAAGTCCAGGGGCCTCTGTCTCCTCAAAAAGATCAGAATCTTCCCAAGCTTGGAATTGTACTCATCTTAAGGTTGATTTTGTTTGACATTGATGCAGCCACTCCAGTTCTCTTATGGTTACTGTTTGCATGATATATGCTTTTCATATTTTTCCATCAAAAAAGTGTTTTTCACTTTTAAATATAATTATTGATGGAGACAGAGCTACATTTGTCATATTGTTATTTGTTCTCTATATATCTACTATTTCATTTGTTCCTCTGTTCCTCTTTCACTGTTCTCATTCTGTTAATGCTGGCAATGTAATGTTGCCAAGTGTTTTTTTCCTGGCAAAAATTCACTCCTTTGGATTATTAATAAAACATTCCAATTGGTTTTGCAGGATAATCAGGGCCACATTTGCTGTTACTCTTAGTGAGATTATCTTTCCCATATTTCTCTCTCTACTATGTGGTTGAAGAAGTGGGTGAAGAAATAGTTATTAGACATGTGGAGATGGAGGATTCCAGTATGGTATGTATACATAGTGGTTATTGGCATGAAGAGGGACAATGAGTGGGAGTGAGTAATGTTCTTCCTTACTGTCCAATTCAGAACAATGGAAAGTACTTGGTGACTATCAGCCTTTGGCTACTAAAGAAAAACTAAGAAATATATTACTTCATTAAGAAAAGCAGAGAGTCCCATATTCTTTGTGATTTCAAGCATGCAATTTTTGGTGCTGTTATGATGACTTCCAAAATTACCTTTTTAGCATTTTCTCAAATTTTCTCCATGTGCATGTTATCTCCCTTTTAAGTGGCTTTTTCCCCCATTTAAAAAGTGGTATTCATTCAAATAATACAAATAAGAGAAGAGAAATCACCTCCAGTCTTCTTAACTAATGAATACCTCCTGTTGGGTGAATATTCCTCCTGACATTTGCCTATGACTATCACATTAATTTTATAATCAAAGTACATAAAGTCATCTTGGAGAATAAGGAAGCAAATTCTGTGCCTATGCTCTTGTCTTAAAAATAAATCCTTAAGTATGTCATTTCTTTTCTAGTGAATAGTATACTCAGATTCTTTTTCTTTATTTATTTATGGGGGCTGGCACTGTGGTGTAGGAGGTTAAGCTTCTGCCTGCAGGACTGGCATCCCATATGGGCGCCAGTTTGAGTCCTGGCTACTCCACTTCAGATCTAGCTCCCTGCTAATGGCCTGGGAAAGCAGTGGAAGATGGCCCAAGTCCTTGGGCCCCTGCACTCATGTGGGAGACCTGGAAAATACTCTTGGCTCCTGGCTTCAGCCTGGCCCAGCTCCAGCTGTTGTGGTCATTTGGGAAGTGAACCAATGGATAGAAGATCTCTCTCTGTCTCTCCCTCTCTGTAACTTTGTCTCTCAAATAACTAAATAAATCTTTCAGTAGATGTTTATTTATGTATCTTCCTCTACTTGTCAGGCAGAGTGAGAACAAGAGCAAGAGCGAGAGAGAACACTTTTCCATCTACTGGTTTACTTCCCAAAAACCTGCAACAGTAAGGGATAGGCCAGGTGGAGGTCAGGAGCCTGAAATTCCATCTGAGTCTCCCATGTGGACTACAGGGGGCCCAAGCATTTGACCTATCATTTGCTGCTCCCTTGTGTACATTATCAGGAAGTGGGATTAGAAGTGGAGTAGCCAGAACTCAAATTAGCACTCCAGTATGGGATGCAGGCATCCCACGTAGCAGCACAATCTGCTGAGCCACACTGCCTGCCCCTCATTCTCTCAATACCACCACCATATCCTCTTCCCGGAGAAGGCTGAAGGGAAAGGCAAACCGCTTATTTCACAGTAAGAGAGAAAAGACAAGACTGGAAGAAGCTCTGCTGGAAATCAGGTAGAAGACCTTACAAAGAGCCTCCTCATCCTCAGCCTTTCTCTTCTGTAAAGGATGAAATGTTTTACAAGGTAAATGAGTGTTATTACTACTAAAACTTCATGTATTCTCTTCTAGCCCTAACGTATTAATTTTATTTCTTTAAGCTAGAGTGAACATAGCAAAAATTTTTTTTAAATTTAGTGGCACCT
This sequence comes from Oryctolagus cuniculus, assembly GCF_051225735.1. Classification (NCBI taxonomy): domain Eukaryota; kingdom Metazoa; phylum Chordata; class Mammalia; order Lagomorpha; family Leporidae; genus Oryctolagus; species Oryctolagus cuniculus. The sequence continues at coordinate 73,561,042 of NC_142880.1, read as the reverse complement.
TTTTTTTTGTATCTCACACTAGATAACCCAACTTATTATTATCTAATAAATGATTTATTATTAAAGCATATCATTAGGAGAATGTATATAGTCGTATAGATTCTGTGGTTTTTGTCTCAAGTTTGCACAAGACTAATCACATTGCTATATCTTGTACAGGAAACACCACAGACAGACTTACTTTGCTTTTTTTGTTTTTCTCCTTTTAGAGCATTAAAGTGAAAACCAGCTAAGGAGCTAAAAAAAATAGAGCTTTGGAAGAAGTCATATTAATTTGAGATAAAATGTGGATATTTGAAATCACAGCAGTCACGTTCTTGAGTCATTTTTTTATTTAACATATAAGACAGGAAGTTCATTTGCCTTGACGTAAAATACACAGCTGAAGCACAAGATAAGATAGAATTATACAAAAATACCAAGTCTCTGACCTCAAATCAGCATACAGGATATGCCACACATTAGGACATTCAAAATGCTTTTTTGCACTCTCAGCTATTTCTAATTATATCAGCTTAACTGACTTTTACCTGATAACTGATTTCACTTAAAAACTGGATTTAAATTAGGCACATGATAAATTACCAGAGTCAACAAAGGTCATGCTTCTTTGTTCTTGAATGCAATCAAACATTTTCTTTTAAAGAGCTCATCCAATAGTAAAAGACTTATTAGAAATGCATATACCCTTAAGTTATTCATTTTGATGAGTCCATTTTGAGGTAAATAAAAATGAGCAATGCATTATACTTCATGTTAGTCCACGCAGAAAATTTTATTGGAATAACTATGATAGCTGTTTCAGTGTAGTAGTTATTATATGCAATATTTTTCTTTTTTTTTTAAAAAAAAATGGGTACAGTTCTTTACACTGTCAATGAATAATTTTACAGCCTCACAGTAGTAACATACTATTCTCTTTACAGGCTAATGTTCACTAATAGAGAACCCAGAGTGTCTTGTGCATCCTGAGCAAGGCCAAGAGGTGTTTCAGAAATAAAACACTAAATATCTGGATCTTCCGTGTCCAAAGTTTCCAGAACAAAGAAGGTCTGAGATGTTGCTGCTTCACGTGACTGAGTTAAGCATATAGTGTGTTAAGCTCAGGGAAATCAGCTCTGGTTAACCCGCATGTAAGAATATACTTTTGCTCTTACTTAATTAACAATTTCCTGGTGCAAAGTACATGTGCTTGTCTTATAGGAGAGACAGCTGACAGTATTTTGTGGTGTAATGATGTAGATATAAAAGATAGTTTCATTACCTCCCACCCCCATCCCCTGCATTTTTTCTGTAGAAGATGCTTCAGGGGCATGACATAAAGATTGTCACCTGGCACTGGTGGTGTGTCCCCTTTGCTTGGCTACTCCTTCAGTTTTTCCCATGTACTCTCTCAGCGAATGTCGATAGGGGATTACTCAACAGCACAACTGGCTTTGTTTCTATTGTCATTTGGGAAATGTCCTTTTCTATGCACAGATGAAATTGAAACAAAAGATTAAACACTGAGTTTAGGAACATGGCAGAAAAGCACTTAAAATTCCACACTAGTGTTTTTTTTTTTCTTAAATAAGAATGTGATTTGAATTGCATTAAAACCAAATAAAATCCTATTTTTAGAGTGTCACTGGTCCCTAGTTTATTATCCTGATTCCTATGATGACATATAAGATTAAAAGATTTCTGAGTCTCCGCTCACCTATAAAGATAACATCTACCATCCAAGGGCCTTCAAGAGACTCAATCATAGATAGCTGAGGAGGCCCCAAACCAAAACAAAACACCCAGAATGGGCATTTACCCTGGCAACTGAAATCCGTGCTGCATATCAATCAGAGTGCCTGGTTCTGATTTCCAGCTCTGGTTTCTCACTCCAGCTTCCTACTAATGTAGACCTTGGGAGTTAGAATGAACCAGCAGATGGACATTCTGACTGTCGATCTAACTCTCTGCTTCTCAAATAAATAAAATGCAAAAAAGCAGACATTTTGCTGTGCAATTGAGGAGAGAAGAAACCAACTAGAGAGTGGAGGGCAGATAGGTCTTGCGAATTGACTGGCTCGTGCTGCCCAGTCCTAACAGTATTGAGATTGTCCAGCCAGTGGCAGTGGAAAAATGAAAGAAGCTTTGTGTACAGTTCTAAATTCATTAGCTACTGGGTAAAGCTTTTGCCATATGTGAAATATGGGGATTACAAACTAAAAGAACTGATCTCAAAGCAAGGAGTCCAGAGTTAGAAGGGAGGCCTCATCCTTGATATTTCTTAGTACTGTTAAAACGTCAGCTCCTGTGTATCTGATGTGAGGGGTGACCTTGGAGCATGAAAACAGTGGTGGATTAGGGGTTCAGTTCAGGCTCTTTATAGCAGCACAAGGATTCAGTCCCAACAGTTAGTAACCTGACTTCCTGGGTGCTAGATGTTGTAGGGATTAACAGGGCTGGGGTTTGACATCCTGCATATAACATTTTACACTTGGCTCAAGGTTGATGATTAAAGGCTGTAACTTTGAATTTCCAAATTCAAGGTTAAATTTTAATGTAAGATTCAAAAATACTAATTTGCTTACCAAATCAATGTGACTGTCTACATAGTAACATTGGACCATTTGGAAAATGGCAGCATTTAGTCTTATGTGTTCTGAGTTTCTTTTCACTGTTGAGTTTCTATTCCATGGCAGCTTCAGAATTTTTGTACAGGAGGGGTTTAGGGATGGCAGTTTGATTGACAGGAGATGCCCAGAGGACTCACCCTGAAGCCGTGTTTGCACTTCGAAGTCTACTTACAGCTTATAATTCAATTATACATTTTAGTTTTCCTGAAAGCCTCTCTTTTCATTTTTTTTTTTTAAAGATTATTTCCATGGGTAAAGGTGGGGGCTATGAAGTACTTGGGGAAAATCATCAAAGGGCCAAATCCCTCCAGCCTCCCCACTGGCACCGTCACTGGGAGTGTTTACACAGCCTGTGAAGGTCTTAAAGATGCTGCATCTCGAAGGTCTGTTTTACTTTGTCCCTGCTCCATTATGCCATGCCAACCTTATAGAGAGCCACTGGGGAACCAAGGAATGCATCCTGTATACATGATCAACTCACTGAAGCTGGTATTTGTAGCAAACAGAGCCTGCATTTTATCAACAGATTTTTTTTTTTTTCCCATTAGGATTCTTGAAAAGCTGTCTTGGGGAGAAGACTACTTGCGGGGAGTTTGGGAAGTGTTGTAAATAAATGAAGAGTGCATCAGAGACTTTTTCACAATTGATTTGCTGGAAGCCACTTTATTTGGGCAATACTGTGACTTCCGATGGCATGGGAGACAGGGTGTGTGGGCCCGAGGCTTGCCCAGTTTTCTCAGTGTTCTGAAAAGCGAGACAGACAGTTCACAGAGCAGATTACAAGATGCTTGACAAAGACATCACCCCGGGGAAAGCACATTCCAGGGGAGCCGTTGGGGTCACTGTTCACAGTGTGCACACTGTGGCCCTAGAGAGAAAACGGGCAGAGTGTCTCACAGCCTCTACTACCAGCCACCTCTGCTCCATCTCAATGCAACTGTTCTTTAAAATTTTTTTCCTTTTGGTGCAAATATTGCTGTTTTCCAATTAAGCCTACAGTTTTATAGAAAGTGGAAAGAACATTTATATCATGTGAGCATATATATACATTTATAAATAAAATGGCTGCTTAAGTGCCAAAATTTGTAAAAGTATCTCTTTCCGTAAGACTCCTTTCAAACACAGTTAATACAGAGAAAATGTTCTGAGACTTAACTGCCCACGAATCTAGTGCTCAGAAGAAAAAAGTTTTACAAAGTGGATCACTGCATTTTAAATTGGATCACAGAAGTTAAAGCTATTTACAAAGGACGACCTTTCACTGTGCTGCCTGTGGGGCTTTGAGAAAGTGAAACAGCTTCTTTGTGGTTCCTGAGTAGGTCTGATTTCCACTGTGGGTCACCTCTTGTATTTTCTTGTTTTCAACTCGTTTCTTCTTATGCAAGTTCTTCTCATTTTATTAGTATTAAAGGACGGTTATAATTTTAGAATTGAAACTGAAGAATGGGGAATTATACAGCGTCATGCCTACCTGGCTTGAATAATTAGCATTTCCACATAATTTGGAATATTATAATGCTCTGTGTTTCTGTGTATGTATATAGACTATCTATCTATCTATCTATCTATCCATCCATCCCCAGCATGTGACTTATTTCAGTAATGGCTGAAGCCAGTTCATATTGTTTCTAAGAGCTAACCAATACATTTCTAGGAGTTCTGCAAGCTGGTTAGGGTCATGCTGGTAACTTGAGAATGGCTACAGAGATACTATTTTAACCATGGAAATTGATAAATAATACACACTAGAGATTATTTCCCCCAGAGAGCAGGTCATTAAATAATTTGCCAATATACGAATGTATGTTTGGCCAGGAAAGGGACTGAATACATTGTTCATTTCACAATGCAAGCAATAATCAATTTTTTAAATACTAAAGAACAAGAAATAGTTTGATAATTTAATTTAGCAACAAGCTCATAATAGTCTTAAATATCATCCACTTTCCTTATTAATCATTTAAAAATAAAACAAGTGTCTAACATATCTCTTAATCATTGTATATGTTTTATAACATTTGTGCAGAAGCTAATCTGGGACATCTGTTGACATGTTTTTTAACCAAAACTGGAGTTATGGTTTTTAGGTAGTTGAAGAACTGTAAGCTAAACCTAAACATCAATTAAAATGAAAACTATATGAAAAGTAGATGAATCAACATTTTTTCCTGATGTAGTTTGTGTTTGTTTAGTTTTTGTAAACTCTGTTATTTGGTGTTATTGTGTGTGCATATATGAACATACATACAGACCCATAAATCCCTACAAATCATAAACATGAAAACGGGGTCTCTTGTTCATTAAATATTCTACTTGGTAACCAGGAATGACCTATGTTAAAAATGGTGCCAGGTTTATAAATAGCTATTTGGTCCAGCCAGATAGCGACTCCTCTCTTTTCTAAAAAGGTCAACATGCCCTAATTTCTATTTTTCCTCTTTGGCTTAACAAAGTATTTAGTTTGAATCTTCACACTCATGGTTCAGTGACTGCTTTGTGTGGCAGTCACAGATGCCAAGTATGAATTTAAATTTATCTGTTCGATTTACTTCTAAGAATGTGCTGAGAAGGGAGAGGGCTGCTGGGCAGTCTGTGCAGCAGGGTTGTACAACGCGCCGACTCTGAATCAGACAGACCCTGAGTTTTGTTGAAAAACAAAGACATAGCCGGCGCCGTGGCTCAATAGGCTAATCCTCCACCTTGCGGCGCCGGCACACCGGGTTCTAGTCCCGGTTGGGGCGCCGGATTCTGTCCCGGTTGCCCCTCTTCCAGGCCAGCTCTCTGCTATGGCCAGGGAGTGCAGTGGAGGATGGCCCAGGTGCTTGGGCCCTGCACCCCATGGGAGACCAGGAAAAGCACCTGGCTCCTGGCTCCTGCCAGGATCAGCGCGGTGCGCCGGCTGCAGCGGCGGCCATTGGAGGGTGAACCAACGGCAAAAGGAAGACCTTTCTCTCTCTGTCTCTCTCTCTCTCACTGTCCACTCTGCCTGTCAAAAAAAAAAAAAAAAAAAAAAAAAAAAAAAAAAGAAAAACAAAGACACGAGGCGGGAAGAACGATTTCTGAATCTGCGGATGGATGGCAAGAGTGAAGCAAATTCCAAAAGCAGCTATTTGTGAACAAGGACAGGCAGCAGGAGGATACCAGATCTCTAAAAAGATGAACGCTTCTTCTAGCTACGGATAACTTGGCATCCCCCAGGCACATCCACTTGGCCTTCTGGATTCTAGATGTAGGTGTGCAGAGCCAAGAGGTAGCTGACTCTGAGACATCAGAGAATTCCTTGGAAAATAGCCTTAAAAAGTTAAATCAACGGCACTGATTTCAGTGTTAGTTGGCTGCTTTTTGAGAAAAGCAGATCCTGGGACTTTGTGGATAACTACAGGTTCGGGTACTAGAATGGTAAATCAAACGGAGAAATGGGAGTTGTTGCAGAAGTATCAGCAAATTTTACAGCAGTAGTTCACCAGTGCAGCTAGCTACTCTACATTCATTCAGTTACTTTCCTAAGAAATGGCGCAACCGGGAGCTTATGTTACAGTAGAATCTAATCAACCTCAAGGATTACTTCAAGAACAAAGAAGCACACGCAGAGGTGAGATACTGTTCTCTTGGTGGGATCTTTCAAACCTGAAGTTGTTTTCGGCACATTTCTGGGCTTCTGTATAAATATTGCTCTGCTACACTCAAAGAAGCAGTGACTTCTTGGGAAAATGCAATACTGGAATGGAATATGCCTTTTAATAAAAACAAGAAATGTGTTTGGAAAATTAAATATATCTTTAAAAATGAAAAAAATAAGCATAATCTCACAGCTTGGGGGTTTAAACGAACCTGTACCAAGGAGTTGAGAAGACTCCTATTTTGATTTACATCATGAAACCTCTACCATGCAAAATCTGCTCAGCAAAGATGACTTCAGCATTCAGTAGCAATTGTCTCTGCCGCCACATTCCATTCAGCTATCATTTCAGCATATCCCCCACACAATGTGGCTTTTCATGATAAATCACGAAACTGTGCCACACAAAACTGCTTTAAAGTGGTTTTTCTTTTTCAGTATAAAAGAGTTTTGCATTTAGAGTTCAACATCAAAATAAACATATTTTATAAAAACTTAATCCATTCAGTATACTTGTTTTTAAATAAGGCGTCTGTCTTGAGTTTCTATCCTGGGTAGAATTTCAGATCGATTGCATTACTTTCTGATCACATTGGAAAAATTTTTTTCCAAGTACAGAATCCAACACGAAGATGTTGAATGTATTCTTTGTGATTTAATTCTATTTTTAGTCCATGTGGTAGACAGACTCTACTAGGGGGAACTTTTCTCATTAGAACTGGAAGAAGTGACATCTTTTAGATAATTCCTTGCTTAGCATTACAAATGCTTTCATGCTGGACATGCATATCCATCAGAAATCAAGGGAAAAGCTTAATTTATATTATTTTGAAAGTAGATGTTTCAACGATCTTAAAAATTCTTATCTATTCCTTAAATATTTTAGATGCATAAGTTATTCTTCTTTAAAACACTTTGTAACACTGTTTAAATACTCAGTAAAAATGAATAATTATTTAAAATATTTTTCATCAGTTTATAAAACATATCTTTGGATATCTTTTTGGATCAGCTTGATCTGTCATTTTCCAAGTGATAAGTCCCTGATGGATTATATAGAATTATGTGACCATGTTTTTAATTATGTTTATAAATTTCTTGTCACATATTTAAGGCAAACCTGAGGATAGATCATTGAATAATTGCTATTTTTTTCTCTTGTATAATGTTTCATTTCTCCATTTTCTTCTTTAGTGGTCTTTTGAAGAATCCAATCTGTTGAGAAAGTATAAAACATAATACAGTGAATTATTTTGATTTAGGTAAAAAATGCTTCCTTCTTTGGACAAAAATTTAATTTAAATCTACTGGCAATTCTAGGCATCAAACTAATTAATATGGTTGAGAACTATCTTCTTCATTAACCTATTAATGTGGGATGTCAAGAAAATGACGTTCAAGTTTCTATTCCATTTTTCACCTTTTCATTAGTTAGATATAGAAAGCCCTCTTGTGAACAAAGAACATTTAGAGGGTCTGCAAAAATATTTTGAGAGACATACAAACTGCAGTTAGCTGGCACTATCTCTTCTTTGCCAGCATCATTTTTTTTTTTTTTTTTTTTTTTTTTTTTTTTTTTCCCCATTGATGTGGCAGAGAGATTCTTCCAAATAGCTGATGGTTATTGGAGCTGATAGGGACTGTGGCAGGTACATCCTTGGCCAGGATGTTGGGAAGATTTCTGAGTTGTCTGGAATAGCTTCAAATGTGTCAGAACACCTGCTTATGAAGAAGGTGCCCCCTTTTTTTAAGATTTATTTATTTGGTTTTTTTTTCAAAGGCAGAGTTACAGAGAGAGAGAGAGAGGGAGGGAGAGAGAGAGAGAGAGAGAGAGAGAGGTTCCATCCCCTGGCCCACTTCCCAAATGACCACATCATCTGGTACTGGGCCAGGCTGAAGCCAAGAGCCAGGAGCTTCTTCCAAGTCTCCCATGGGAAGGGGCAGGGGCTTGGGCCATTTTTCTACTGCTTTCCCACATGCAATAGTAGGGAGCTGGGTTGGAAGTGGAGCAGCTGGGACTCCAACAGATACCCATATGAGATGTCAGTGGTTTAATCTGCTATGCCACAATGCTGGGCCCTGAAGAACTTTGGAACACACCCTGTGTCATTTGGACACGAAGACAGGTAATCAGCTCTAAAATTTCATGTGGTAGTGAATGAGTCATATTTCATTATGCTTTGTCACCTGGGGCCTAATAAAAAGTTTATTGTGCTCTATTTATCTTCTATTATAAAGAACAAAAAAAAAGTATAGACTAGAAGGAACCTTTGCAATGATCTAACCTAATGCTTTTTTTTTTTTTTAAATATTTATTTGTCAAGTAGAGTTATAGACAGTGAGAGAGAGACAGAGAGAAAGATCGTCCTTCCATTGGTTCACTCCCCAAATGGCCGCTACGGCCGGTGCTGCCCCGATCAGAAGCCAGGAGCCAGGTGATTCTTCCTGGTCTCCCACGCGGGTGCAGGCACCCAAGCACTTGGGCCACCCTCCACTGCCTTCCTAGAGTGCAGCAGAGAGCTGGACTGGAAGAGGAGCAACTGGGACTAGAACTGGCGCCCATACGGGATGCTGGTGCCACAGGTGGAGGATTAACCAAGTGAGCCACAGTGCCAGCCCCTAAAATGCTTATTTTTAAAAACCATTTATTTTATTTATTTAAAAGTTACAGAGAGAGGTAGAGACAGAGAAGTCTTCCACCTGCTGGTTCACTCCCCAAATGGCAGAAATGGCTGGAGTTAAGCCAATCTAAAGCCAAGAGCCAGGAGATTCTTCCATGTCTCCCACATGAGTGTGAGGGCCCAAGGACTTGGGCCATCCTCTGCTGCCTTCTTAGGCACATTATTAGGGAGCTGGATTGGAAGTGGAATAGCCAGGACTCGAACCAGTGCCCATATGGGATGCTGGCATCACAGGCTGGGCCTTTAACCCACTGTGACACAGCGCAGGCCCCAAAATGTCTTTTTTTTAAGAAAGTAAATTAGAGATCATTGAGAAGTGGTTTTTCAGATTTTTGTATTTGTCTCTCTCTCTGTATGTTTTAAATTGAGACTGGGCTATAACAGATCTAGTAAAGGCAATATTTTAATAATGAAGTTATGATAAATTATGCAAAGGAAGTATTATGTTTAACACATAATTATTGGAAAATTGAGGGCCTTAATGGGATAGAGCGAGACAGTGAGCACTTTTAGGCTTAGCGAAGTTTTACTCAGGGCTTTCGTCTTCCACCAGGGCAGAATCTAGTCTGTGACTGGTAGATGAGGAAAAGGACACAACAGAAGTGAATGTGAAAATAACTGAATCTGCCAGTTCTCCTACTTGTCTCAGGCCCTTTTCTTCGAGCCAACTATAATAGTTTTGGATGCACAAACCATATGTTCCTTTAAAGTGAGCCTGCACGTCCCCAGTGAGAGTAAATCAGTCGTGGCTTTACAAGAGCAGGTAGCATATCTTAAGGCTCTCTTCTCTATCTGCTCTTCCTAGCTTTCAACCTCTCCTTTCTCTCTCTCGCGTCTTTTTGCTTCTGTTCAAACTTCCTCTGCTTCTACACATTAAATGTTCTATTTTAAAACTTAACTTCTGTTTTCTAAACTTACTGGGCCAATTTTGTTCATATTGGGTTTTTAATGGCAGCTGGATGATTGGAATGGAGATTAGGACAATATAGTTTATAGCTTCAGACTGGGCCAGTCCTAGTTGAAACAGGGAAAATTTGTTCTCAGCACCTACACTTTCCTTATAGCAGTCCCTTTCCTTGTGTTTATCTTGTATTTGTCTAATGATCATTTTTGTATTCCTCTAGGGGTTAAGATGCGGATTGAGTTACCTGCGTCCTACATCATAACACATGGGTTTAAGTCCTGGGTCCACTCTTGCTTCCAGTTTCCTGCTCTTATGCCCCCTGGGAGATAGCAGGTGATGGTTCAAATAGCTGGGTTCCTGTCACCCACATGGGAGAGCTGGTCTGAGTTCCTGATTGACTTTGGCCTGGCCCAGCCGTGGCTGTTGCAAGCATTTGGGGAGTGAACCAGCAGATGGGAACTCACTCTTGCTCTTGTTCTCACTCTTCCCAGCCCTCTGCCATCTCTCAAATAAATAACATAAGTAATAGTTAAAAAAAGAAACAAACTCTTATGGCAAAAGGTCTAACTAAACTATCTCTGGAAAAAGTAAATGCTTAATGAATGCAGTTTGGACTGAATAAATGTGGCCTGAATAAATTCATACTGATGTATAAAATTCATACTAATGTATAAAATACATCATACTGATATATAAAAGGCTAAAAATGCGGTGAGCAGTTCTGCATCCACCACCATCCCATCTCCAGGAAGGATGTGCACATTGGATGGGGAACAAAGCTAAACCTGAAGTATGAACAGAAAAACCATCAGCGGTGGAACTTCAGGCATCAGCATGACATCAAGTTTGGAGAGGCACAGTCCACCTTCTCATGGTTCCTCCGCGTACTGTGTCATTCGCCCAGGTGGTTACACTGGCCTGACTGCGTGTCTCCCTCAGCATGTGGTCCCTATTTCAGGTCACATTTAGCAATTTACTTAAATCTTTGTCCTCTAGAATTCTCCTGCAATCAATCAGGAAGTATATTAAGAAACCGCTAAGATTTTTGTCCAGCTTTAATTTCTGTCATGTGTACAGTGAAGATAAATATACAAGCACTTTGTCTTTTGAAAGTGAATATCTGATCTAATAGGAACCTTTGGTCTGTTCCTTACAGAGGGTCTCAGTACGGAGTCCCAGGGAACTTCCAGACTGGAAGGATCTGAGAAGGAGGAAGTGTCTGCTCTAGGTCGTGTTCCTATAAGTTGCCTGCTGAGGAGAGCAGCTCTTCTGAGCCTACTGCACGCAGACCGAACCACGCTTCAGGGAGGTCCCTGCAAAGCTTTACTGCATGGGGAGAGGAGGAACTAAGCTGCTTAGTGCATTGAAGCTCCTGAGAGCCTGACCCACCCGGGCCCTCATTCCAGAACTGAATAGTTTTGGAAGTTTTGGAGAGTTCACAGCCCTCTTGAACAAGACCTGATTTCTTGAGCTCTAGAACCTGCAGCAGGTAGATTTACTGGAGAGCAGTAGGCTTTCCACATGGACCATTGCTTGAAACCAGTCATTCTTGCTGGTGATCACGGGAGAATTAACCTCTCTGCTTTAATGTTCTCAGGTATAAGATGAGGCTCAAATACGTGGTTGAAAGATTGCCACGAGGACAGCAGAGTGGCAGAGGTCTATATTGTTAATCAGAACCTTACTAACTATGGGTCTTGAAAACTACACTTAATTGCCCAGCGCCGCGGCTCACTAGGCTAATCCTCCGCCTTGCGGCGCCGGCACACCGGGTACTAGTCCCAGTCGGGGCGCCGGATTCTGTCCCGGTTGCCCCTCTTCCAGGCCAGCTCTCTGCTGTGGCCCGGGAGTGCAGTGGAGGATGGCGCAGGTGCTTGGGCCCTGCACCCCATGGAAGACCAGGAGAAGCACCTGTCTCCTGCCATCGGATCAGCGCGGTGCGCGGGCCGCAGCGTGCAGGCCGCGGCGGCCATTGGAGGGTGAACCAACGGCAAAAGGAAGACCTTTCTCTCTGTCTCTCTCCCACTGTCCACTCTGCCTGTCAATAAAAAAAAAAAGAAAACTACACAAAATTTTTTGTGCCTTATTTTCCTCATTTATGAAATGAGGTTCATAATGGTGTCTACCTCACGGGGTTGATGTATTAAGGGGGGAATGCTGAAGACAGAAACACTGAGAACAGTTCCTGGCGTAGGGGAAACACTCAGTGAGAGCAAGTTCTCTTCCCCCCTGCCTTGGGACTACCGATCTGGGCTTCCCACGGGAGTGGCTGAATTTACTAAACCTTCAGGTCAAAACAGTCCAGGGTTTGCTAAGTGACCTTCTTTGTGGTCCTAAGGAGATGTAGGGAGCCATCAGCACTATGTATCACCACAACACTAACTGGATGATGGACAAATGTGTTTATTTTTACATTTGTGATCTTTGAGACTAGTGACCTCCCCCGAAAAATCAAGGTGGCTGAAACTTGCTGTTTGTTAGTCTTAAACACAGCCGAGGCCAGGGAACATCTGCAGATATCAGTCCTGGTTTTCCTCTTCTGTCAGTCGTGTCCTTAAACTATATGGGCAAGTGCGAGGGTCCGATACGACGGTAGGAATAAAACACCACACTGAATGAAGCTTCAAGTAACTCCCTCTGCTTAGAGGCGCACATCTTAAATTTCAAGCACAACATTGGCCCTGCCGAGCCAGACCTTGAGCACCACAGTGTGGCAAATTCGGGTACTGCAGCGCTAGCACTGTAACATACAGAAGGAACTGCTAGACATTGGATGTGGAGAATTCGGTCTGTCAGGGTGACTTTGCTGCAAAAATGTCAAGAATTTTACTGAATTACGTGCCATGGAACTACGAGTTTAACATGGCTTTGTTCATCTTCTCTAAGAGTAACCATCTGAAAGAGGAAGTTAGTCATCACAGAAAAAAAGAATAGGAACAGTTGGTAATTCAGAAGAACAGAAACTTGGTGTTTAAACTATTTGACTAAATCATGTGTTGCCAAGGTATTAGAAAAATAAATATGCTGGAACAAGATGTTTCTGACACAGTTGGTTCAACTTAACACCACATAAGACACAGTGAGAATAAATGCCAATTTGATTTTTAATTGGAAAAATTAAATTATACTTTTTAATGAGTTTTTTTTTTGATAGGCAGAGTGGACAGTGAGAGAGAGAGACAGAGAGAAAGGTCTAGAACCTCCCGCAAGGGGGAGGATTAGCCTAGCGAGCCGCGGTGCCGGCCCTTTAATGAGATTTTATGCTCTGTTGAATGTATACTAAAAGCTATCCTCTCAATTTATTGGAAAATAATATGGCATATCTAGACCTAAGCAAAGCATCCATGTAAATATTCAGACGTATTCAACAGAAAGTAGAAAATTTCATAATTTTATAAAAGTATTTGAAATAGGAGTCTGAAACTTTAAGATTTCCCTTATATCAACTAATTAGTAAATCCCTCATCTCTCTATCAGTGCACAACTATTGAATAAAAGGTGGTATGTCTGTTCATATGTAAAAGAGGTATTTGATTTCTAAGATGCACTTAGATGGGATTAGGACAAGATTTATCTTAACCATGAGTGTACGGCTTATATTTTTTAAACTGACACATAGTAATTCTTTTTTACTATAAAAAGTTTTTATGAGGCTGACATGGTGCAGTGAGTTAAGCTGCTGCCTACAACGGTGACCTCCTATATGAGTACTGGTTTATGTCCTTGCTATTCCACTTCTGCTAATGTGCCTGAGAAGGCAGCAGAAGATGGTTCAAGTACTTGGACCCCTGCACCCATGTGGGAGACGTGGATGTTGTTCCAGGTTCCTACCTTTGGCCTGGCCCAGCCCCGACTCTTGAAGCCATTTGGGAAGTAAACCAGTAGATGGAAGATCTGTTTCTCTCTGTAACTTTGCTTTTCAAATAAAGAAAATCCATCTTTTTATAAAAAAGTATTTAGTTTTCTTTTCTTATAAAAGTAATATCTAGCTATTTTGAAATTTTAAAATGTCATTGTCCTCTGTAATGGTCATTTTTTTAAAAGATTTATCCATGTATTTGAAAGCAGAATTACAGAGAGGCAGAGGGAGAGAAAGAGAGAGAATATCTCCCATCTGTTGGTTCACCCCCCAAATGGTGGCAACAGCTGGAGCTGGGCTGATCTGAAGCCAGGAGCCTAAAGCTTGTTCCAGGTCTCCCATGTGGGTGTAGGGGCCCAAGGACTTGGGCCATCTTCTGCTGCTTTCCTAGTCACATTAGCAGGGAACTGGATCGGAAAGTGGAGCAGCCGAGACTCAAACAAGTGTCCATATGGGATACTGGCAGGCAGGTGGCAGTTTTATCTGCTATGCCACAGAGCTGGCCCCATATAACATTCATCTTTAGAAAGGTCCTCCCTCAATTTTGGATATATTCACCCCAAGATAGGTTACTTTTTTCCCCTTTACAAAAATGGGGTCAAGCTGTGCACAGCATTGGAAATGAACACTTCCTTTTCCTCTTGGTCATCACTCAGTATTCATTTCATTGCTGTATAATAATATGCTTCACAGCTTGGGCAAATCATAATTTATTTTATCAATGTGCTCTTCATGTTTGAAATAGACAACTTCTGGTGCTTACCTTCCACAGTGCTAATATGAGCAGCATTAACAGCAGTAATCCAGCAAAAGCACTCAACAGGATAACCCACAAGGGCACTCTGCCTGGTAGCCCATCTTTGGAGATTTGAATCGCAAGCTGAAAATTATTAAACACGATTGTCAACATCAATAAGCACCCAACCAGAACTCGTGGGACATTCAGTTTTTGCAGGTCATAATTTTCTAACAAATAGTAGAAACAATCTCTATACCACAGACAGACAAAACACAGAGCTCGCAATTGAAAATGCCCCTCTTCTTTTCTAAATCTCTGATCATTTCAAATTTATCATTACCAATAAAGTATTTATAGCCTTATCCTTCAGAAATATATACATCAGAGCAAAATGTCAGTGAATCCAAACACTCAAGAGTAGGATTGAATCTGTTTAACTCAGGGAGATCCAAAGTGTTTTATGTTTCAAAGATTAATTAACAGACTTCACTACATTATCATGATACCATCAGTTTAGGATATAATATCACAGTTGCTCACATAAAACCTTGAGTAGGTCTCCTTGTTCTAATGTACCTTATTTGTTGTTTATAAACTGAAAATATAATTGTTATACAAGCAAATGCGTAAGTTTCAAGAATACAGATAAATGACTATTTGCATGAATATTCACCACTCTGTGCTTTTTTTATAGTACCACATGGCTTCTTCCAATTGACTTTTCTCTCAGCACCTAGCAATTAGGTCTGAACTAAAATGCAACTGAGAAACGGACAGCTTTTAGCACTCGGCTACTCAAGCTCTCTGTGTGGCGCTCAAACCTCAGTGAAACTTGTCTGATCTGTGGCCCAGCCCTTGGGTATCTGAAAAAAAGAAACTACTTCAGAGTTGCTATCTATGGCTCAAAGTTCTATTTTTGCCTTTTACTGAGTAAGAAATTTCAATTTCTTAACCTATAGGGAAGATTAGAACAGGAAACTCAGAGAGCAGGCATGTGAGTAGTTCAACAAGTTCATAGCAAATGAAATTAAAAGGTCAGTTTATTTTGTGCGAAAATGTTTTTGGAAATCCATATATATGATGGGTCTTCAAAAATTCATAAAATAGATATTATGAAAATTTATACATGGATTTCTATTTTTTTGCACCCAAATAAACTCACTTAATTTCATGTTTCCTGAACTTTTTGAGGTATACTTGTATTTGCATATAGTGAACACAAATATAAACCCGTGAAATCACTCCAGGTAGATCAAGCTGATATGTGGAAAATACAGAGCTGAAGACAGTGTGGGATTATACAGAATCAGACCATTAGAACATATTTGAATCATGTCTAAAACAATTCCATGAACTTACAGAAATTGCGGTCTAGATAGGATTGGAAAATTTTGTAAGATCATACAATTACAAAATGGTCATTATTAGTAATTTTATCAATATATATATGATTTTCCTTTAGGATGAAATGTAGCACAAATATTCGCAAGGGACTATTAAAATAACATTTATGGGAAATGGAGCTAATTGTAACATTTAAACATAACGTATCTGGGAATCAAATACACTTTTTCCAATATAATCCACACTCAGTTTTTTTAGGTTTGAAGGAATCATTGACTTTTCTGTGTATGGAACAACTTTATGTTGCACGCTGATCAGGCTGGGTACTCTGAAGTAAGTGAACACATGCAGGGGCTCGCGCTGTGGTGCAGCGGGTTAAGCTGCCTCTTGTGACACCAGAATCCCATACTGAAGTGCTTGTTTCAGTCCTTGCCACTCCACTTTTTTTTTAAAGATCTATTTTATTTATTTGAAAGGCAGAGTTGGAGAGAGGGAGAGAGGGAGAGAGGAAGAGAGGGAGGGGTGAGGGGGGAGAGAGAGAGACAGAGAGACAGAGAGAGAGAGAGAGGTCTTCCATCCTCTGGTTCACTCCCCAAATGACTGCAACAGCCAGAGCTGAGCTGATGTGAAGCCAGGAGCCAGGAGCTTCCTCTGGGTCTCCCACATGGGTGCAGGGGTCCGCGGACTTGGGCCATCTTTCAGTGCTTTCCCAGACCGTAGCAGAGAGCTGGATCAGAAATGGAGCAGCCAGAACCTGAACCTGCGCCCATATGGGATGCTGGTGCTGCAGGCCAGGGCTTTAACCTGCTGCGTCACAGTGCTGGTCCCATACCACTCCACTTCTGATCCAGCTTCCAGCTTTGGTGCCGGGGAAGGCAGAAGATGGTCCAACTAGTTGGGCCCTGCCACTCATTTGGGAGACCAGGATGGACTGTCTGGCTCCTGGCTTTTATCTGATCCCAGACATGGCTGATATAGATATTTGGGGAGTAAATAAGTAGATCAGAGATCTTCCTCTTTCTCATGCCCTACCTTTCAAATACATACATGCATACATAAATATATAAATAAATGAATCTTTAAAAAATTCTGTGCATATGAGAGTACTCCAAAGAAGTTGTAAACACATGGAATTAAAAGGTAAGTTTATTTTGGTGGAAAAGCATTTTGAAATCCATACAGTTTTGTTTTTCATGCTACATATTTTTCATGAGCTTTCTGAAGGTCTCTTTTATATTTTATTTGTTCTTTAAAAACATATTTATCAGACATCAATGTCACTGCAGTTGTTTGAAATAGCAATTTTTAAAGGCTATCTGAACATTAGGGAGTTTGCAGATAGAATATTATGATTCTCATGATGCGGTTTATTCATCTGGGATGTTTATGTATGTATTTTTCTTAATTTGAAAGGCAGAAGGACAGGGAGGGTGGAAGGAGGGAGAGAGATCTTCCAGATACTGCAACAGGTAGGGCTGGGGCTGGCCAAAGCCAGGAGCCTGAAACTCAATCTGGGTTTCTCATATGGGGGTTAGGAGCCAAAGTACTTCGGTCCTTAGCTGTTGCCTCCAATGACACATATTAGTAGGAAGCTGAAATCAGAGGCAGAACTAGGACTGGAACAAACCTAGGTATTTGGACATGGGATGCAGCTGTTCCAACCTGCAGCTTGAACACTGCATCAAAAGTCTGACCCCCAACATGGGGTTTTCAAACTCTTCCATGACAAGAGGGGAGATTATGCTGAAGTGTCTGTGTCCATAACAAATGCTTTGTTCTTATTTTACAAAAGCACAAAAGTAAAAAACAAAATAAAATAAAACAAAAAAACTCCTCAAACGATTTTATTTTCGGCAAAGACTCAAGCCTGCATTGTTTTGGGGGAATATTAGCTCATTTTTGTTTCAAATTTCCTAATGACTAAATCAAGAAAAATGTAAAGAATTTACACATATGCCTATACAATATAAAGCCATTTTGTGTAAAGAAACTGTTTTTCAAGTTTGCTCTTCAGATGTCAGCTGCATTTTGTGATGTCAGTTTTTCAGCAGGAAAGTTACAAGCGCACCATTTGCTCTAAAGGTGAAAGTAAAAACACCTATTTACTGTGATAGTTAGAAGAGATAAAAGTCAAACATGGCATGCTAATTGTAAATATCGTGATTTTTCCAAGTTGCTTACAAGGAAGAACAAGACTGAAATTGCACTCGAGGCTAATGAAGTATAATTTGAAGCAAATAGTATCTGTCACCGGGAGCAGCACCAGTCACTGCTTAAAGGACTGTACGCAATTATAAAACATTATGTCACAAAAGTCACAGTGAAGTGCATAATGTTTTCAAAACTTAGAGCTTCACTTACCTCTCTTTTTTGATTGCTACTACTTAAAACCAGTGATGTATTTTCACTCTGAAGTTCTCCCCTTATGGTAAGGTTTAAGCTGGAAAAATGTGCCTGGAAAATAAACGGATTTGTTTTTAATATATTATGGCTAATAAAAATGACAGCCAGCCATGTTTGTCTGGTGCAACCACTAAAGCTCTGTGAGATTAAAACACTGGCTTTGTTAACTTCCAAGTGGACCTGGTAGTATCAAAATGTACTTATCTTCACTCTTTTTCTGCCCTCCCCTCCAATTCTCATTTAGATCCTTGTTATAGAATGGAAACTTTTTCTGAATAATTTCTATCCAACTTGGTACTTAGAGCAAACCTCAAACTCTGTCTACCATTAATGCAGGCACCAAGTAGCTGCACTCTGATAATGAGGTTTATAAAAGCACCTGTTGAAGATTAAGTAGGGTCTTGCCAATATTCAATAGTTTATTACTTATGAAAACAACAACTTAGTGTGATCAAACTTAAAATGACTATTTCATATGATCAGCTAAATACTTGATAAGAAAAAGACACAATCCAAAACAAAGTTTTAAAGTAGCTTATTGTCAGACAGATTTGGCTTTATTGGGTTGGAAAATGCACTCCAAAATACTTGTAGAGAACAAAAGTCTGCTAAAAACACCGTGAGGCCATACACATGCTGGTTCTCTCCTTTGTTAGTGGTGTTAAGGATGGTAATTCTTGTAATTCTTTGAACAATAAGTACAAGCTTTGGTTCTTGAGAGGTATCTATCTCTTATGGTTCAAAGAGAAACAATGAGAGACTGAAGGCCTAACTGGAAGGAAGCATTGAAGATAACATGGCTATTAATAGGAGAGATGAGACCACCACATAGCTGGTTAAGGAGAGCTAGAGCAGTCTGTGATGTCCTCATGTCCTGTCCATAGAAGCACTGTGCGTAGCACATATGTCATAAGTAGTGAACAACATTTTGTCATTTTGTTTCAATAATTGTACAAAGAAATGCCTTCACTTACTTTTATAAAAGTCGGTCTCCACAAGATTAGTGATACATTCACTTGGCTCATGTCTGAAGGAATGAGATTACACGTGATGGTAGCAAATTTACATGTGCTGCAGTCCTGTTGAAATGTCCACAGGTGCATATCAGTATTCTTGCTATTTTATACAAAGTACTATATTACAACAATTCAAATAGTTTTTTCTAGGCTGACCCTGAATTTATTCATTTGGAAAGCATATTAGAAAAACAGCACTTGAGGGCCAATGTTGTGTGCTTGCAGTGGCAGCATCCTGTATGGGTGCCTGTTAGAGTCCCATCTGCTCCATTTCCATTCCAGCTCCCTACTAATGGCCTGCGAAAAGCAGTGGAAGGTGGCCCAAGTGTTTGGTCCTCTGCTACCCACGTGGGAGACCTGGAGAAACTACTGGCTCCAGCCATCTGGGGGCATCCAGCACTAGCTATTGCTGCCATCTGGGGAGTGAACTATCGGGTGGAAGATCCCCCTCTTTCTCGGTCTCCTCCTGTATCTGTGTAACTCTCACTTTCAAATAACTAAATAAACATTAAGAAAAGAAAGCACTTGACTTAATTTACCAGAATTGTGCCTCGTTTGAGATCATCAGATTTTGATTTAATCGTCTTTCCAGAGATGATTCCAAGAGGATCCTCAAGACTATGGGGTTCGCAGTGTGCGTTCTAGGAAATGAAAACAATTCTTTTATCACATAGTGCCGAATTTCAGAGGGAAATGTCCTAGTTATGCAGTAATTTGAAGAATCTGTGAATGACAGCCACTGACACACATTAAAGGTCCATCGTGGTTAAGCAGCAGGATGGAAGAGGCTCTTATGAACTGGCTCTATACACTGACCGGCAGGTAATTACTGGTCTGCACTTTCACTTTGTAACGAACTCGGTGAGGTTGTTATGGAAAGGAAAGGATGCTGGCAAAATTTACTATTGCACAAACAGTACACTCTTCAGCTTATTATTTAAACCAGAAATTAGCTTGTAAATTCCTGTAACACAGACAGCAAGAAAAATTTCAGACTACTGAGAATAGAAAGAGGGTTAGCACTGCTCTTCAGTAAAAGCTCATGAGATGGCTTATGAAATAGCACTCAAAAGAAACTCTCATCTGAATTTATGTATTCACACAATAATGTTTTTGAGTTCTTATATATGAAAGAAAAGACTCTTAGTTTTTGTGAGAGGAAGACGTAGGTAGGCAGCTCTATAAGATAGATGATTCTTGGGTTGTTTTTCTAGGCTTACATTTAATAAACCATTTGCTTTCAAAATCTTTTGATAAAAAGGTGATATGGATAAAGGTTCTCTTTCCAACTTCTCAAAAACCTGCCTTTTGGATTTTTGGTTTATTTTTCCCCTGCCCTCAGCAAATCATTTTAACACTTTAATTTTTAAAAATGTGTGAAAAGAAGACAAATTATCAAATGCCGAAAGCGTGCATGCATTAATTCAATATTTTTTGTGATTTTTCTATGTTTTAGACATTAAGCTATAAAAATTAACTATTACAAAGTCTCATTCCATGCTTCAAGTAAAAAGGCAACATGATATTGCTGTTGTTGGGGGTAAGTACGTTAAGAATATTGGTCTATTTTATGTGCGGTTGTATATGCTCAGGGGTGATTAAGAGGGCTCTTTACAATTGTTTGACCACCTAAAAGAAATTAAAAGTGCAATAAACATATAAGGCATATACCCACATTTAATGATCTAAAATGCATTCTACTGGATTAAGTAGTGTCCCCCAAAAGAAATGCCCAGGTTCTAATTCCCAGAATCTGTGAATGGAACCTTATTGGGAAACAGGTTCTTTGCAGATGTAATTAAATTGAAGGATCTTCAATGAAATCAATCCAATAATTTAGTGTGCAGAAACACAGGGAGACATAAAATGAGAGCTACAGAAACAAAAGAGACTATGAGAAGACAGAGGTGAAAGTTGGAGCTAGGCTGCCGCAAGTGAGACGAAACCAAGGATTGCCAGCAACTACCAGAAACCAGGAAAGAGGCATGCAACAGGATGTCCCTTAGAGCTACCAGAGGGGACCAACACCACTGACACTTTGACTTTGGACTTCTGGCCTCCAGAATTTGTGGTAATTTGGCTAGAGCATCCCTAGGGAACTAAAGCATCTTCAAAATGCTGGAGGAAGTTATTATTTAAGTTTTCTAAAAGACCATGTTACTTTGGTAAAACTATCACAAGTGCATGCAGAATAAAAGACTCACACATGAAGTGAGAAAGATAACGTAATGGCATGATTCCAAGGCACACGTGACTTACATCTGAAGATGACCATCCTGTTGGGTACAGCACAATATGACCATCTGATGTCAGGTTGGGGAATGAAATTGACAGCTTAAGTTCTGGCATTGGAAAATGTCCACTTTTTCGAATCTATGGGAAAAAATACAAATGTGATCTTTTCTTCCTCCTTCAGCAACATCCTTTATCTCTTACACTGACTTAAGTTCTTAACTGATGGATTAAGTTGGCTAAAATTTTGAAGCTCCAAATGAATGCAGTTTATGGTACAATTCAGAGAACTGGCATGATTAAGCTAGCAAGAAAATATGGATATTTAATGGTTGGTGGTCATATGCATCAGTTATAATCATATTGCTCTTTCACCACTCCCAAAATAAGACTGGGATTAACAACAGAATCAGAACTGAAAAGTTTTCTTTGTTATTGTGCTTTTGCCATGCCAGTCTTTCTTTCTAACATATTGGTCTTCTTGGAGTTAGAAAGGAGGGTGACCATTTACCTGGTCACATGGAACAGTTCAGCTTATTTCTAGTTGCTGTAACCAATTTTCCCATCCTTGTCCAAGGCCATGAATCATCTCTGACCCTGGTTAGATTTCACCTACCACCACAGCACAGTCAAGCCAGACCCCCACCAATCTCCTTCACAATTCTTTCCCCACTTAGTGCTATTGTGGCATTGGCTGTTGGTAATATGGTTTGATGAGAGTCAGACTTTCATCTCAGTCTCCCTCAGCCTTCTCTGTGGCCTCTTTGGAAAAAACCTTTTGTCAGATAGGAGCTCTTTTATCTACATAGACAGACACCAAGAAATCCACTGACCCACCCTACAGAGCCTTCCACAGTGAGAGCTACTCAGATCCGGAACAACTCCCTGTGGCTGATAATGATTACCTAATTCCTTAATCCTGGAATCCTGGAGATTCCTGACCAGCTGTGCTAGCCTCTTAAATGTGCTCATTGACCCTTATCTTCTTATGATAATATGCCCTATGCTTGTCTGGTGTGGCCTCCCATCTGTTTCCTGATATTGAGTCAGAAATCATGCATTCTATAATCATCTTTTTCTGATTAAAAAAAGTTCCCTGTAGAAACACTGGACAATACTGTAGATAAATAGAAAATAAACGTTTCCTACAACTCAATTACCTTGGTAACACTAGTGTATAAATTTTTTGTCTTTATTGTTTGCATAGGGGCTGGTGCTGTGGCATAGTGAGTTGAGCCTCTGCTTGTGGAGCTGGCATCCTATGTGGGCACGGTTCAAGTCCTGGCTGCTCCACTTATGATCCAGCTTCCTGTTGATGACCTGGAAAAGTAGTGGAGGATGGCCAAAGTCCTTGGGCCCCTGTATCTGCATGGGGGACCCGGAGGAGTCCTGGTTTCTGATGGACCCAGCTCCAGCCTTGCAGCCATTTGTTGAGTGAACTAGCAAGTGGAAGACCTCTTTCTCTCTGTCTCTCCCTCTCCCTCTAACTCTGCCTTTCAAATAAATAATTCTTTAAAAAAATAGACAACAACCACAATATCAATATTTATTGTTGACTGTGCCATGCTTTATGCTACTCTTATTTGAATGAATGCCTTTAGCCTTCTTAACAACGATAGGAGGGAGATTTTTATTATCTCTATTTTCATATGAGGCAACAAAGTTTGAACCAGAATGAAAACTTTTATGGTCACAGGCATGGTAAATAGCAGAATTAGGGTTTCCTACTCTGAAAATATGTCCTCCAATATTATAATAAACTGTCCAGTGAATAGATGATATTCTCTTCAATGAAAATATGAAAATTTGTCATTGCGTGTTGTTAGACTTTTAGATTGTTCTACGATATTTTTAAAAGATTTTTAAATTATTATTTATTTGAAAGTCAGAATTACAGAGAGGGTGAGACAGAGAGAGATCTTTTATCTCCTGGCTCACTACCCAGATGGCCACAGTGGCCAGGGCTGAGCCAAGAGCTTCATGTGGGTCTTCCACTTGGGGGGCGGGGGCCCAAACATTTGGGTCATCTTCCACTGCTTTTCCCAGGCCATTAGCAGGGAGCTAGAACAGAAGTGGACCAGCCGACATATGAACCAGTGCCCATATGGCATGCCAGCCTTGCATATGATGACTTTACCTGCTATGCCACAATGCTAGACCCAATATATTAATTTTCAAACTCTTTTTTAAATTTGACAGGTAGGATCATAGACAGTGAGAGAGAGAGATAGAGAGAAAGGTCTTCCTTCTGTTGGTTCACTCCCCAAATGTGTGCTACGGCCAGCGCTGATCTGAAGCCAGGAGCCAAGTGCTTCCTCCTGGTCTCCCATGTGGGTGCAGGCACCCAAGCACTTGGGCCACCCTCCACTGCCCTCCTGGGGGCCACAGCAGAGAGCTGGACTGCAAGAGGAGCAACCGGGACTAGAACTGACACCCATATGGGATGCCGGCGTCACAGGCTGAGGATTAACCAAGTGAGCCACGGCGCCAGCCCCTCAAACTCTTACAAGTAACATTATTTAGAACATCCCTTATAATTTTTAGGGCAAGTTCCTAACAGTAATGTTACTGAGGTCTCATCTAAAAAATTCTTTTTTAAAAAATTCCATTACTACATTTCTAGAACTTATCTCCGTAAAATAATCAGAGATGCACAAAGGTTTATCCTCAGGGATATGCTTAACAAGGTTATTTATAGCAACAATGTCTATGATAGGTAAGGATTATCTCTTTCAATTAGAGTATATGAAGATCAACAGTATTCAAATTATATTTTCTTTCACTCTTCCTTTTCCTTTCCTCTTTTCCCCTCCCTCCCTCTCCCCTGCTTCCTTCCTTCCTTCCTTCCTGACTTCCCTCTCTCCCTCCCTCTCTGTCTGCCTCCCTCCCTCTTTCCTTCTTGTTGTTTGCTGAATTTTCTTACTGAGGCTGAATTCCAAGACACTTGCCGGAATCTAGTATGATTACTGGCATTCATGTTATGTTCCAACAACACAAATAAAAACAATGAAACTCATCTTGAGGATAGACATTTACTTCCACTTTGGAACATAACTTCCTGTTTCATTGTTGGTATTTCTTAAAGAGAATGAGAATACCTTTATAATTATGTTGTGTTATTTCATACTTCTGAATATACTTTTAAACCTATCATCTGAATTTAATTATCTTTTTATCTTGAAAAGTAGTAACTTAAGTATGCATCTGTAAGTAGACATTATGTAAAGAGAAACTCCATGATCGTTTGCTATAATGATTGGGAAAAGTTTGTTATGAAGGATTCAAAGAAAAAATAAGTGTCATAATAGACATCATCACTTAAGAAGGCGGTAGTATCCACAACTTACAGTATGATGCATATGAATGTAGCAACGAGCAGAATGAGGCTCATATATATTTGTTGAGTAAAGGAAAATATGATCAATTTTGAACTAATGCATTTCTGAAACAGTCATAATTGCTAAAAAGGTGCCAGTAATGTAAATAAACCTTCGAGTTTATGAGAAGTATCTGCTTGGTTCCATGTGGAGTCATTTGTGATGGTTCACTTTAGACGTCAACTGTATAAAAGAGTACCTAGAAGCCAAGTAAGCACTGTGTCCATGAGGGTAGTCCAGAGGAGACTAGCATGGGAGTCTAAGTGGACGACGTGGGGAAGATCTGTCCATGAGGTGGGCCAGCGCCATCCAGTTGGCTGGGGGCCTGGAGGGAACAACCCGGAGGAAAGACAAAGGTGTCTGCGCCCTTCTTTGCTTTCAGACATCAAAACTCCAGGCTCTCGGGCTCGTGGACTCTAGGACTCACACACCAGTGGCTGCTCAGGTTCTTAGGCCTTTGGTTTCTAACGAGAGTTACACCACTGACTATCCCACCTCTGAAGGCTTTGGGCTTCCACTCAGCCATGCCACTGGCGTCCTCTGATTTCCAGCTTGCGGACGGCCTGTCTTGTGACTTCTCAACCTCCACAACTGCATGCACCCGTTTCCCTAAGAACTCCTCTCTCGTGTAACTGTATCTATATTTCTAATTAGTTCTTCCTGGAGAACTCTAACACATCATTCTAATGAACTATATCTTAATATGAAGAATTAGAGACATCTTTAAATTGATTCAAAGTATGATTAATTATTAAAATTATTTTAAAATTGTGACATTATTAAGAAAGTAAGCTGGAATATAGAGATTAAATATTAAAACAAATTTTTAAGTATCTGGTAGTACTTCAACTTATAAACCTACAAATGACACTTTTAGAATAGTAATTTAGAGGTAATTTCTTACCAAGTAGAAGACATTAATTTCATCTCCAATGTCCTCAGTGGAATTAATAACTTCAGGGACTGTCTCATTGGCCGCAATTGAAATATGGTATTCACTTGCAGAGCTTAAACGAATTAATAGGAAGAAGAAAAATAAAATATGAAAAAGTTTAACTTCTACTGGGTATCATCCTTTGCCTTTCTCCATACCTTGGAGCCCCCCAAGATACTTACAGATGGGAAAATTTTAACCCTGAAATCTATAGTCAAATCTTTTAGGAGGATGAGAATGATTATATAATTTAGTTCATTGATTATATTTGACCCAAAAATACTAAAATAGGTATAGTTTTTTAATAAAAATTTTGTTAGCAAGTCAAAGATTTCTATAAATTCACTATTATCATGTATATCTATTGAATAATAAACTAAAAATTGGTATTTTTAGTATGTTAGAATTCAAATAGCTTGAAAAAATTTTTAACTTTACATAATTTAAAATCTTAAATTGATTGCTAACTTAAGATTTTTTCATAATTTTTTAAAAGATTTATTTATTTATTTGAAAGGCAGAGTTAGGGAGAGAGAGAGACAGAGATATCTCCCATCTGCTATTTTACTCCAATGGCCACAATGACCACAGCTGGGCCAGGCCAAAGCCAGGAGCCAGGAGCTTGTCCTAGGTC
Source organism: Oryctolagus cuniculus (assembly GCF_051225735.1). Taxonomy (NCBI): domain Eukaryota; kingdom Metazoa; phylum Chordata; class Mammalia; order Lagomorpha; family Leporidae; genus Oryctolagus; species Oryctolagus cuniculus. The sequence goes on along the minus strand of NC_142880.1, from coordinate 73,534,688 downwards.
TCCTACGTAGGTCCAGGGGCCCAAGGGCCTGGGCCATCTTCTGCTACTTTCCCAGGCCATGAATAGGGAGCTGGATCTGAAGTGGAGCAGCTAGAACTCAAACTGGGGCCCATATGGAATGCCAGCATTATGAGCAGTGGTTTAACCTTTGCGCCACAGTGTCAGCCTCGTAACTAAAAATTTAATGTTTTCCCTGCAACTTCTTCATATTCTTTGGGTAAAACTGGTAGACTGAAATAATATATTTTTAAACAGTACTCCAGTCAAGAGAAGGCAAATAAAAAATACTTGTAAGTAACTTTCTTTTCCAAAACTTGATTTTAATGGAAAGTTTTTAGGAGAATGCAGTGTGTCAACAAAAGTGGACACAACAAAATAGAAACCAGCACCAGAATCAAAAGGCTTGGAAACACAAGCAAGGCACACATGTAAAACTCTCTTTTTTCTGGTGTATTATCAGTAAAGCTCCAATGAAAATAAATGAATAAAATCATAAAACTTCGGATTAGACTCAACTTGCCACAGATTCTTCTATTTTTGTATATATTCCACATATTTATTTAGCCAAAGCTTAAGCAAGGGGATTTACAGAGGAAAATCTTGCTAACATGATTGGTGTTTGGATAGAAAAGAAGTTCTTGTTTATGAATGGTTTATGAAGAGTTGAAGAAATAAACAGATCTTGTCCATGAAAAATGCTGATTAGATTTTCACAGGATGCAATTCATCGTTAAAAAAATATGCTGGTGACCACTAAGAATACTTTGTCTTTTGTGTTTGGGAGTTAAGATTGGATTGTTAATACAACGCAATGTCACTAGTACTTCACATTTTGGGTTATTAGAATATTCAACTTTCTGTTTCAGTAGTTCTGGAGTGGGGGTGGAGCACTTTCTAAACAAGTTCCTTGGGGATGCCGATGATCTTGGCCAAGGACCAAAGCTGGAGACCCTCTGAGTTAACAGAAAGGTAGCCGCGAAAATGTGGTTTCCTCCTACCTGTAAAACTGTAGTCCAACTTCATATTTTACTGGGATAGAAATATTTACTTCATTATCAAAAAGGGCTTCAGGAGGTTCTTCACTGTCACTGGAAGATACACAGCACATTCAGAGACGTCATTAAACTGTTGATCATGTACAGCCATCTGTAAGCATGTTCAAGAGAAGCTTGTCTTGTCAACAAAATAAAAGCACAATCCAGTGGAATTCTTGATAATTTTAAAATCAGGATGAGGAAGAGGTCAGGGACAGATATTGTGAAAAGTTCCCAAGCTAATTCTGATACGCAGCCAGAGTTGAAACCAACACTAATCTAGCCCAATATTTCTCAAAATTCTATGATGATAATGTTAAGAATCTCTGGGCTTAATTGTGAAAATACACAGACTTCTCACCTCTCCTAGAAATGGTGGATTTAGTAGTTTCAAGTTGTGGCTCAGGAATTAAAAAAAAATACTAATCATCCTTGGCGATGCTTATTTATTTACCACAGGCAAGGAACTTGCAAGGACACAAAGGTGCGAGTGAATCTAAAATCTTCTGTTTGCTCCTCTAATGTTCTTTTCATGCCAAGTACTCGATACTAATATTATTTGTTCAGCATGTCTTTATTTCTTAGATTTTGGTTACCATTTTAATTATAGTTTATGTAAAGATATATATGCATATACGGATACACATATCTCACATTTCACAGCACTAACAAACATGAACAAGTGATATAATTTATGATCACTAGCTCTGGGTCCAGAGAATGAGATTGTTTTTGGACACTGGTGCTATGTGTGAATTACTTAAGCTCTTTATGCTTTGTGTATCTATAAAATGTGGGATATTAGCATTCAATGATGAATAAATGTATAATCAGCATAAACTATGTAAGATGGTCCTAGGGCATAGGAAATACTCATTATTAAGTGTAAGTCCCCCCACCAACTGACCTAGCAGCTAGGGCATTGTCTCACAGACTGGGTAGTGAGTACCTTCTAGTGGTTCTGATTATTCCCCAGTACATGAGGTGGCTTGGGATGAGCAACAGGCAGCTCAGGCATCCTGCTGCTGTGGGCTCTGGGCATTTGTGTGACTGAGCTCCTGGTACAGATGGTTCCCTTTTCTCTCATCTATTCCACACTGCAGCCAAATTCATCTTCCCAACAAGCAGCTCTTTATGAATGACTTCAGCCCTTAGAAGACTCTTCATAGCTTGTTCACTTAAGGAAGAAAACACCCTTTGCTAACATTTGGTACCTGGCATAGTACAGTAGGATGCACACTTCTTGCTTACTTCCCATTATGACTATATGTATTCTCTATATTTTAGCTGAAATGGATTAATCAATATTCTTCAAAAGTACACCAACTGGTCTTTCTTTGAGTTTTTCCTTAAGCTATGAATTTCACCTGAAGTGGCCCAGCTAATTCAATTCAGCAATCTCTCTGTGAAATACTATCTATCCTTTAAGGTCTTTCTCAATTATAACTTCCTTGATAAAGGTTTCTTGGGTTCTGATTGCCCAGGAGATACAGTTTCATCCTCCAGTATGTCCCTGACACGATGTTTATTTTCCAATATCCTTACTTTACGGTGTCACATTAACTTCATACTAGTCTCAACCCTTTACTGTAATATTCACCCCCTCAGGTGGTTTATTTCCTATAGTGACTAATTCAATATCTTGTTTATAGTGGATGTCAATGAAGTATTTGCTGAGTTGAATTGGACTGAACATACGGAATTAATTCATCCATAATTCATCTTTGTCAAGTATTCATTTACTCTACATCTACACAGTGACTGTTATATGACATGCACTAATATAGTTACTGAGGAGTAAAGCAACAAGAGGCAGAACTTGATCTCAATGCAGATGGTCCAGAAGATAATTACACTTAGAAGAACTCTGAGCTGCTATTGCAGTTTCCTTATCACTTGTTGCTGTTTTTAGTCCGTGTGTTCTATGATACTTATTAGAAGCTTTGATTGATTTGGATAAAATTTATTAAGGGTATCACAATGGACTACCAAAGGGCATCATAAAGCTTTAAGTCCATCTACTGATTGAGTTAATTTTAATGGGTAGCCTGTAAAAGTTTTTAAAGTTGTAGAGCCTGTAAAATTTTAAGTGAATTTAAATGCAGTGTGGCAGCTGAAGTGATGGGTGATATCATGTTCTACAGATCTACTGGCTTATTCCGGTCAGGTGAATTATTTCTATCAACTAAAAATTTCTTTATTTTGCTAATTACTCTGAAGAGTGTTTTTGTGAAGCAAAGTGCTTCTTTGTCTTCTACTGCTCTCTTATAAGCTGTAAGAAGCTTCCAGTGAGTCTACAAAGAAAAAAGTACTTTAATACACAGGAGATGACATACACTCATACACATATATACACCAACCTTGTTGTACTTAAGTGAATGACCACATTTTCCATGAGATGAGATGTGTTAAACTGAAATAATATTTTAAAAGTTACCTATGAAATAAAAATATATCATTAGTAACTGGTTCAGAAAATGTTTACTTTGATTAAAACATTCAATTTACATTATAAAGTCATTTAAGAAATATTACCTTACAAAATAAAACCTCACATCTCAAAAATAGATAAAGATATGCTGCACTTTAAAATATGGATATGTAATAAGCTTCACATATTACTGTAGTCTGAAAGCTTGTGCCTTTCAAAATGCATAGGTTGAAATATAATCATCAGTGTGATGCCATCAGGAGGCAGGGCTTTACGACAGGTGATATGTCATAAGAGCAGAACCCTCATAAACAGGATTGGTGCTCTTATAAAGAAGCCCCCAAAAGTGGCTTTCCCAGTAAGCAGTGAGAACACACGTTCTAAGAACCAAGAAGTGTGCCTTCACCTTGATCTTGGAATTCCCAGTCTGCAGAACTGTGAGAAATAAATTTCTTGTGTAAATGCCACTCAGTTTATGTTATTTTTCTCTAGCAGTTCAAATGGATTGACACACACTAGTTTTGAATTTAAGTACTTTTTTCAAATTACAGTAACAAAAATCACTTATATTAATTGTAAACTATTACCATGAAGGTGCAACTTATTTTTTAAAAGAGTTGACCAGGTCATAAACAATATGATTATGAAATGGTCTCAGTTAAAACATCTTTAATATGCAAATTTCAAAAGCCAACAGCTATCTACACATATCTATTATAAAACAGAAGAAAACATATTTGGTTCCATTAATTCAATGTTGTAAAGGGACTTTTGGATCTTTAAGGAATAATAACAAAAATAAAGTAAAATGAAAGTCTCAGTAATCTAGGATAAAGTAAATTATAATGAAAAATGGAAAAAAAAACCCAGAAAATGTTTTCATTTCATTGATGCTCTGCTGCAGACAACTGACTTTTGAGCAACTGTGCCTGAACACCAGGATTTCATGATGTATGACTCTTCATAAACACCAACAGGTAGACCAACTGCTAAATTACTTTCTTAAAGAAATATGTTATCTGTAGTGTTCTAGTTGAAGTGGCCTCAGGGAGGGGATGGGTGAAGTATTATCACACTCTTCAAACTACATATATGAAATACATGAACTTTGTTCCCTTTACATAAATGTTTTTAATTAAAGAATTACATTTCCCATTCTCAAAACTAACCTTGTTTTGTGCTGAGGTATCTTAGAATTTGGGCAAGCAAAACAGATAATCCAAAATACTCAAGTAATAGAAACTATCTACAGTTTAATCTTTGTCATTAAGTGTTAAATAGGAGAAAGCTGGATATTTAGAGTCTTTTTTTAAATCAATTTTAATTTTAGGTAACTTTTACAGAAGGGATGACCAGAATTCAAGGGCCATTGACATCCATAGTTGTATCATATATCCTATGTGTGTTTTCTATTTTATTTTTCCACATATATTTTGATTGATAGTATGAAAGAGAAAGAAAGTTATAAGAATATACAGTTTCTGCAGTTTTCTTCCTGTTTGGAAAGAGTAATCACAGTTCCAGGAGAAATTTTATAGGGTGGCTTTGAAGTACAACAGACAAAGGGTCAACAGCCTGAGCCACTTGGTGGACTTCTTCCTTTATGACTTTTTTTAACCTCCCAGGCTACCCTGGGGCTTGCAGGTATTTCCATATTTAATGGATTACACTAGGGTGAGATATTAGGAGCAGAGAAGGGGGACTGAAGAAGCTATCCTGAAATGCTTTAACTACAAATCTAGATCTTGAAACCAAAGAATATTCCAGGCATAAAGCCCATGTCAAAATTACTTGCAAATTTGGTTCCCATCTCCCTACAGATAATCTAAGAGAAACTTTGATGTATGATTTTACCCTAAGCAGCAAGGAATTGCTGAAGGAAAGAATAATGGTTAAGAAATTATTAAGATTGCAATTAATGTTTCCAATGATTGTACTGTAGAACTGAGAAGAACTGAATATGTCAATATTCATTTTTTTATTTTTTTAAAGATTTATTTATTTATTTGAAAGTCAGAGTTACACACAGAGAGAAGGAGAGGCAGAGAGAAAGAGAGAGGTCTTCCACCTGCTGGTTCACTCTCCAATTGGCCACAAGGGCCAGAGGTGCGCCGATTCTAAGCCAGGAGCCAAGAGCATCGTCCAGGTCTCCCACGTGGGTGCAGGGGCCCAAGGGTTTGGGCCATCTTCTACTGCTTTCCCAGGCCACAGCAGAGAGCTGGATCAGAAGTGGAGCATCCAGGACTTGAACCAGCACCCATATGGGATGCTGGCACTGCAGGCAGTGGCTTTACCACCGCACTGGCCCCTAGTTGTTTTCATAGGGTAAAAACAGACATACAGGAGGGCTAGTGTTGTGGGTGCAGGTGTTAAACTGCTGCCTGTGACACAGGCAGCCCATATGGGAGGGCTGTTTTGCATCCCAGCTGCTCTGCTTCCTATCCAACTCCCTGCTGATGTGCTAGGGACGGCAGCAGAAGGTGGCCCAAGTGCTGGACCCCTGCTACCTGTGCAGGAGACCAGGGTGGAATTCCAGGCTCCTGGTTTACACCTGGCCCAGCTCCAGTTTTTGCGGCCATTTGGGGAGTAAAACATCAGATGGAAATTCTGTCTCTCCCTCTCTCTCTAAATCAGCCTTTCAAATAAATAAAACAAATCTTTAAATAAAACCATAACAGATATACAGGAAATGTACTGAGTTTAAAAGTAACTACTGGGGCCAGCACTGTGGCTCAGTAGGTTAATTCTCTGCCTGTGGCACTGGCATCCCATATTGGCACCGATTCTAATCCCTGCTGCTCCTCTTCTGATCCAGCTTTCTGCTATGGCCTGAGAAAGCAGTGGAGGATGGCCCAAGTGCTTGGGTCCCTGCACCTGAGTGGGAGACCTGGAAGAAGCTCCTGGCTCCTGGCTTCAGATGGGCCCAGCTCTGGCCATTACAGCCCTTTGTGTAGTGAACAGCAAATGGAAGACCTTTCTCTCTACTTCCCTTTCATTTTCTGTAACTATCTGTCAAATAAATAAATAAAAAATATAAAAAAGAATAATTACTATATAGTGATCTGCAGATAGTTTCTTGAGTCACTAGTAACCATGCCCCATGTAATAGGGAGAAAGCCCTTTTACTAAAAAGTATATTTAGCAAGGTTAAATATAAATAGCAAGTTAAATATAAATAGCAAGGTTAAAGGGAAAAGATGAATATTAAAACAGCAAGTGTATTTCTACACATGAGCATTAAACAATCTGGAAATCAATTTTAAAAAATAATTCCATTTAAAATAGTACCAAAAGGGATACTTAGATAAATCTAACAAAAGAAGTGCAAAAGTTACACTTTCAAAAATTGTTGAAAGTAACTGAAGAAGATCTAAATAAACACAAAGGCATTCCATGATCATGGATCAGAAAACTTTATATTTTTAAGCTGATAATATTCCCCAAATTGATCTACATGTTCACTAGAATGCCTATCAAACTCCCAGCTGATTTCATATAGAAAACGACAAGTTGACCATAACATCTATTGGAAATGCAAGGGACCTACAATTTTGAAAAAGAAAATGAAAACATATTTGGAGGATAGATATTTCTTGATTTCTAGACTTACTATAGTAATCAAAACAGATAGTACTGGTATAACGATAGACTTATAGTTTTATGACATAAGTTGAAAGTACAGAATTAGACCCACATGTTTATGATCAAATAATTTTCTTTCTTTTTTTCTGTCTTTCTAGTTCAGTCTGGGTTGCTGTGGACATTTAAGGGGTGAATCAATGGATTGGCAATCTCTGTCTGTCCCTGTCTCTTATAAACAAGTAATATAAATAAATGAAAAAATATAAAAAACATCTTTTTTAAAAAAGAATTTATTTTGATGCAAAAGTGTTTTGAAATACATGAAGTGTCTTCACAATGCATGTTTCCATGACATTTCTGAGCATCCTGATAAATTGGACTGAATCAAAATTAAATTTTTTTTTTTTTTTTGACAGGCAGAGCGGACAGTGAGAGAGAGAGACGGAGAGAAAGGTCTTCCTTTTGCCGTTGGTTCACCCTCCAGTGGCCGCCACGGCTGGCGCGCTGTGGCCGGCGCACCGCGCTGATCCGAAGCCAGGAGCCAGGTGCTTCTCCTGGTCTCCCATGGGGTGCAGGGCCCAAGCACCTGGGCCATCCTCCACTGCACTCCTGGGCCACAGCAGAGAGCTGGCCTGGAAGAGGGGCAACCGGGACAGAATCCAGTGCCCCAACCGGGACTATAACCCAGTGTGCCGGCGCCATAAGGTAGAGGATTAGCCTATTGAGCCGCAGCACCGGCCAAAATTAAAAATTTTGTCCTTCAAAAGGCACCACCAAGAAAGTGAAAAGATAACCTACATAACAGGAGGAAATATTTGAAAATCATATATATTCTAAGAGACTTTTATGTAAACTATATGAACTCTTATTTCTCAATAATAAGGCTATAAGCCAGTTAAAATCCTAAAGGGATTTTAATAGACATTCCTCCATCTGGCCAATAAGCACATGGAAAGATGCCTCCATCAGCAATAACCATCAGGGGAATGCAAATGAAAACCATAATGAGATCCTCCCCCACACACACTAGGATGGCCATAATAAAAGAGACAGACACAAACAAACTGTTAAGAATTACATACTACTATAGTTTTAATGATTTTGTAACTATTTTAAAATTTATATAAATGAAATTGCACATCTTTTCATTTGATTATTGCTTATAGCCCTTGCCTATTTTCCTGCTCAACTATGGTCTGTTTAGTTTTTTATTTATTGAATTCTTTATTTAGTGGAGCAATAAATCTTTGGCTAGAGTGTAAATTAAAACAAGTTACTGGGGCCAGTGCTGTGGCATGGTGGTTAGTAAAGCTGCTTTACCGCAGTGCTGGCATGCCATATGGGTACTGGTTTGTGTCCCAGCTGCCCCACCTCCAATCCAGCTCTCTGCTATGGGGTGGGAAAGTAGAGGAGGATGGCCCAAGTCCTTGGGCCTCTGCACCCGCGTGGGAGACCCTGAAGAAGCTCCTGGATCCTGGCTTCAGATTGGCACAGCTCCGGCCATTGCGGCCAATTGGGGAATGAACCATCAGGTGAAAGACCTCTCTCTCTGCCTTTCCTTCTCTCTCTGTGTAACTCTGACTTTCAAATAAATAAATAAATAAATAAATTTTTAAAAAAATCTTAAAGTTATCTCAAAAGTCATAAATAAAACATTAAGCTAACAAACAGGAGACAGACAAAAATGTAGAGAAGTGGGAGCCTCATCCATGGCTGGAGGGAATGTCAAATGATGCAGCCATTTATCTAGTAGAAATTTTGTCTTGTGCCTTGATTTTGATTTATGCAGTAATTTGTTCTTGATTTCTTCTCAGTTTGTTCTGGGTGCTATTAAAAAAATACCTTACAGTGGGTAATTTATAAACAATGAGAATTTACTGCTCACAGTTCTGGAGATTGGGAATTCCAAGATCAATACACCAGCAGATGCAGAGCCTAGGGAGGGTCTGTTGCTGATACCATATGCCTGCTCCATGTCCTCAAATGGCAAAAATGGTAAACAAGCTCTCTTGGGCCTCTTTTTATAAGGTCACCACTTCCAAATGCCCTGTCTCTTAATATTAGCCTTCCTAAATGCCTGGCCTCTTAATATTATCAGATTGAAGATTAAATTCCAGCATATGAATTTTGGGGGACACAGATATTCAGACCATAGCAATTCTAAGCTATAAAAATTGTGAACTAAACCATCTTCATCTACATCATCCTAAGTTACCATCAGAAGGATTTAAATATGTGGCTTTGCACATACTATTCTTCATGTTACATCTTATGTAAACTGCTTACCATTTCTCCTCTTCTCAGGAAAGGATATCCGACTTTACATGTGACATTACGATTGGATTCACAACTGTCTTTTTGGATCCCCTGGGAAACAAAAGTAAACAGAATTATAGCAGACAAGCAGGTGAAATACTTGAATTTGTTCCTTTTAGAATTTTCCTAGCTGTGCCTTGGTGGTTGCCTTGCCAATGTTTGTGTCTCTGTTTAGCTGCAAAAGTCACATTATTCTTGGATCACCTATTCCAGAGCCAGTGGAAATCTGAAAACATCACTTGTGGGAGTCTGGAAGACAAAGCACAGTGCACTCTCCTGGCTAAATCCTGAGTAACATAGAAGTGCTAATAGCACCTACCTCACAGCTGAATGCCGTGGCTGAACAACGTAAGCCACACATAGTGGACTGGCACAGAGAAGCCCACAGTGCATAACACTCCTTAGTGGATTTTAGCAGCATGGCTAACAGCATGGGCTCCAGCCCATGTCCACTAGGATTTATCCAGACTCTGTCATTGGTGGCTTATCCTTGTCAAGACTTCTCACCTCTCTGGGCCCGATTTTCTCTCAAGTGGAGTCAGTCCAAGTTAGTCCTACTCCAATTTCATTACACTTGAAAAGGCACTGAATATGAGACCTACCAGTATTTTACCTACCAGTAAGAAGGAAAAACCATGCTGCCAGTTAAACAAGCTATCACTTGCAAAATGCAATTATAGGATTGCTAAAATGTGGAAGAGTTTAGTTTTTTAATCTCTGCAGTACAGTAATGCCTTCTGACAAAAGAACTCATGAGAATTAAATAAGTGAAATCCTGAGAACAGTGGCTAGCACCTGATATGATTCACAAAGGGGTTCCTGTCATTATTACTGCTGCTATTGTTAATACAAGACCCTGTTGGTTTTATAGCTCTGCCTCTGCCCCAGTTAGTAAGTCCGCTCAAGAGGATACAGGCAAGGATTCATAATGTATTTTCATTTACAGAGATAGCTTCAGTGGTTATATATTTCAACATTAACTTGCTCATTTATATTCATGATTAATATTCACAACCAAATACAAAATATGTTATAGTAATACATGATGTATCTTTAAGCTTATCTTAGTCATCACATCTCTAAGTGATCCTAACAACTGGACAAAAATATCAGTGAAAATCTGAATTAATGGAAACTAGAAATAGAGTTTTAATGCTATAATAAATAATAAATGTATTGCCTCTTTTTCCTTTTTTAAGAAAATCATTTGAGAGAGAGAAAGAAGGAGAAACAGACAGAAAGAGAGCTCCCATCTGCTGCTTTATTCCACAATTTCCTTAGTGACTCAGAAGCCGAGAATTCAGTCCATGTCTTCCATGTGAATGGCACAGACCCAATCATTTGAGCTATTACTACTTCCTCCCATGGTCTGCATTAGCAGAAAGCTGGAGTCCAGAGTCAGAGGTTGGTATTGAACCCAGACTCTCTGATATATGATACAGACATCTTAACTGCTAGGCCAAATGTCTGCTCTAAGTGTCTGGCTTTCTAACATGAATTTTAGACATTATTAATCAGTTATAAATACATACAGAATTTAAAGTCTAGAAAACTCATTTGGAAATCAGAATTAAAACCAAGAATCAAATTTGGAAACACTAATTACCCCGGACATAGCATTTTATACAGCTACATGTCATTGACAAAGGAACAGAAAACACTTCCATTATGAGTTAATAAAACACAGTAGTTTGATACACATCTCTTGCCAAAGTTGGGATTTTCTGTAGAAGGGGGGAAGTGGCATCTGGCATTTTCTGCATGTGAATTTTTCTTTGTTAAGTGTAGAAGTCTCTCTCTGCATCTCTGATAAACTACTCTTGGCTTTCACTGTTCCATTTTCCCCTTTGATTCAGTGGCAGTTTCAGTGGGCTAAGGACTTTGTGAAACAAATACTTTTGATACATCAGCAATCTTTTCCCCAAACTGAGTCTAAGGAGAGACACATGTCTCCAAAGAAAGAAAACAAAAGGTCTTGTAAAAAAGATTGGTGCTTTCATCATTAGTGAGTACTGATTCTGAACACAGTGCTTTCTACATGTCTAAAATCAATTTCATAAAGGCAATTATCTCAGTCATGAAAAATGAGTTCAATAAATGACTGTTACGAGAGTCAATAAGAGAAATGCTCTTAAGTTTACCTCAATTCCCGAAAAAATTAGGTTTGGAGAATAATTCACTATTGTTCTGGTGTTATACGCACTGTCCTTTTTGTTTTTGACTGTGAGGCTGACATTGAGCTTGTCATTCTGAGATTTGACAATGAGCAGGCTCTTTTCTGTGGTGGATACGTCCAGGGTGAGGTCCGAGATGCATCTTTCCTTGTTTCCACAGTCTTTGGCAAAGGGAATCTGAAACAGTCACAGCAAGGTCTTTTTGTAATTTTTTTAAATTTACTCGACAGGTAGAGTTATAGACAGTGAGAGAGAGAGAGAGACAGAGAGAAAGGTCTTCCTTCTGTTGGTTCACTCCCCTAGATGGCTGCTATGGCCAGTGCAGTGCCGTTCCGAAGCCAGGAGCCAGGTGCTTCCTCCTGGTCTCCCATGCAGGTGCAGGGCCCAAGCACTTGGGCCATCCTCCACTGCACTCCCGGGCCACAGCAGAGAGCTGGACTGGAAGAGGAGCAACCAGGACTAGAATCTGGCGCCCATAATGGGATGCCAGCGCTGCAGGTGGAGGATTAACCAAGTGAGCCACGACGCTGGCCCCAACAAGGTCTTTTTCAAAATTTACTTAAGGTTATTGAAAATTACCTATCAATTTCCATAACACAGTGCCCAAATAAGTCCAGCAACTTTTACACAGAATCAATTGCATGCAGAAATCTTAAGGAATTTTATACTTTTTCCTGTAAGTGATAGCGGAAAACAGCAAACTTTTACTTGTGGATATAATTTTTTTCTAGTTATTTTAAGGATGCACCATTTCCATGAATGTTTTTCACTGACTTTGGACTGCCAGAGAAGACCAATCTAGTTCTACTCAACTCCAGGTGTGAGAGTTTTCTGTGAAAAACAATCAAATGTGTAGAAATGTACACCATCTCAGCCAAAAGGGTGGAAAATGGCAAGGCACACATTCCATGATTCCTCTTCTTCATACACCCCCTCTCCATTGTCCAAACTATTACCAAACACTGTTCTACCACCCCGCCCTCCTCTAAACAGCTCCCAAATCCTTTCCAAACTCTGTTTCCACCACTACTACCACCACCACCACTATCACCACCTCTAGTCCAGGCATCCTCATTCCCCCCCTGAACTAAAGCAACTTTGGTCTCCCGACTGGTCTCCCACACCCAATCCTATTTCCCTCCAATCATTTTCCATGTTGCTGCTGAAATCCTACCACCGACCCAAGTTAAAACCTTTAACAGCACTGCTTTTTAAAAAGTTTAAAATATGTGCAGTGGCAACAATTCCTGATAGATCTGGCCACTGCCTTCACATTGAGCCTCATTTAACATCATCTTCTCCCTTGCTTTTTAGTTTAAGCCACGCTCATGAGTATAGTTGAGTCTCCTTAATGACTCAGGACCCTGACACACACTATCCCCTTTGCTCTCCACTATTCCTCTAAATAGAGTAGAAAAAGTAATCCATCCTTCAGGTCTCAACATAAATGTCATGGCTCCAGGGGGAGCCCCCTGACTCCCCAGCCTAGGCAGGAGCATTCTGAAATTCTCCTGCATGGCATAAGCTTTTATTACCACTTAATACCTGTTTCCTAATTTAGATGGACGCTCCAATGTCTGGTACATGGAAGGCAATGAATATACTTGGTAAGGAGAAAGGGAGCATGCAAAATGGGCACACTGGGAAAATGGGTTCTTTATCCCTAATGCTTCCTCCACTGGTGTCACACCCAGGACACCTGCCTCCCCATCCCCTCATTCACTCTTAGGAGTGGGACAGTGGAGTCTAAATTTGGAAACAGGACCTGGGTAAACACAGCTCTGTGCCTTCCTGTCTCTTCTGTTCTGTGGTTGTAGTGTGCCCATGATATGCACTTCCTTTACTTTGAGAGTTTTTATGAGGAGGCCTCCACAAAGGAGGCCAGAGATGGGTCAGCAAAGCCGCCAGGCTAGCTGTTTATCTGTGGTGGAAGTCCCAGGTTCAGCGTGAGGACACTCATTAGCCCTAAACCACACTTCAAAGCACCATGTTTACTAGAATAAAGGGGGACGTTACTTACTATTCTTCCTGAATTTAGGTGAGGTAAAAATGAGCATCATTTTTTAGTTCTCTTGAACTCCAACAATAGTAAGTTAGAAGGGGTGGGAGAAGTCTAGGAGAATCTGTTCTCTTTAGTAAATAGAATAGATTTAGGGTTCTATATTTATGCATTTCAATATTTTCTTAACATACTCACAAGTAGGCATTTTGAGTAAACAATAATCTGACTTACATGTTCATGCACTGAATTAGGTAGAGAATCATCAAGAACAGGCCCATTTTCTGGATCAGTAAGATTAAAATCCAAGGTTATTCTCACTGAGTCCTGGAAGTCATGCTTGTCCTGGAAGTTGGAACATGAAATATGTTATTGGTAGCATATTCACTGACGTTCTGATCTTGTTGGAGCTTCCTTCTTCTGCCCTGTGGGTCAGGCTTGTGCTGCATCCTTGAGCACCTAACCCACCTGTCCTGTGACTTCATCTGGCTTCTGCTTTGCTGGAGGGGACTGCCATTCTGTCTCGATGAGGGACCCAGCTGGAACGAGCTTCAGAGCATGGCCAGCGGACTCACCTACAGCTCCAGAGGAGCCTGCCAGGGCATGGGCTTCACAGTAGCTCGCCATGGTAGGGTATATGCCCAGACCTACTTGTTTATCAGTACCATTGCTCCTCAGACTTCAGAGTAAGAATCAGCATGTTTTACTGCTAGGAAAGTCTCCCGATTTCAGAGGGGTGAAATTTCTTTAAATGGGACTGCATTTCATAGATACAATATCTACCTAGAGCTGTAAGAATTTTATAATGTAAAATGATACGGGAATGATGTGTATATGTCCACTATTATTAATATCATCACCAATGACAATAATCCTTCATAGTGTCCAAAGTGAGGAGCTTCTCACACATTATTGTGAATTATTTCCCAACAGACCCCTCAGGGGAGCAGCTGCTATGATCCTCGTTTTACAGATGAAAAACTGAGTCTTTAAGGGACTAACTAACTTCACCCATGTCACTCAGCACGTGGGGAAGTTCTGATACAAATTTTACTCTGGCTAACTCTAGAACAAATGTTAAAATGCCTCTTCAGATCCAAAAGGACTTATTGGAAACTGAAACGAGTTCATCCCTGTCAACACCAGTCCCTAGACATAGCTTAGACACTGCATTCATGGACAAACAGACTGCAATGATTTTTTAGCAGGTTGGAGGAAGTACCATGTCTGGTTTTAAGCCCACTCAAGTTTTTATCTGCAGTCTAGCTCCTAAATAAATGGTCAGTTCCAATGAGCTAAATTATAGAAAACACCAGTTTGACTTTTTCAGATCATAGATTGACCTTAGTGTTGACAGAATAAGCCAATTTATATGTATATATACATATATAAAATATATAATCAGGAATATAGATATGAAAATCACTGCCTTCCCCTAATCACAATTTTCAAAATATAGAATATGAGTGCATCAAGAATATGGAAATAAGTCAGGGGAAAACCACTGTCTCCTTTAAAGCTTCAAGGTCATATTCAAATCTCTAAGTCTTCATCTCAGTTACTAACATCAGTGTTTCCTCATTACCTTCATTATGGCTGTTTTTAAAATCAATATCATGTATATTTTAAGCAAGTATTTAGGAATTTCATGCTTTCAGTTGAGAATACTCCCCACATACACAGTGCTCCAATAAAATACATTTAGAATGGTTCAGACTGGCTTACCAGTCATTCTTGAGGTTAAAACCTTGCTTTCCAAGCCTCCCTCATCCACTGAAATAGAAACTGAAGTAGCACAAAGCCTACAGATGATAGAAAATATCATTTTTCATTCTTCAGTCTAATGTCAAGGAGCAAGAGATGCAGTTCAGTGGATCCCAGAAGCCACCTGGCCCAACATTCTGCCCTTGGGAGAGTTAATCACCTACCCTCTACATTTGACCAATGAGACCCACAGAAGTTAAATGATGTATTCGAGTTGAAATAATAAATCAATGAATAACTAAAAAGAAATGAATAACTAAACACAATCTCTTGTAAAGTAGAATACTGTGTTCTATTCCTTAATGTATGGATATCTGATAACACACAAGGGGAGACAAGATAGTTTTAGGAAATGTATTTGAAAATTAGAAAATGAGACCTGTTATTTCTGATAAGATCAAATAAACAAAGTTTACAATGTGCACTTTGAAGGGACTCTTATATATGATTTACTTGCCAACATGTAGAAGGAGTGCTTTGTGCATTCTGATTCTCGAACTGTTATGTTTCTTTGAATCTTTCTCTCTTGAGTTCCAGAGAAAAAACTTCGTGATATCTGTCTTAATGAGTCTAGTGTGACACGGTACTGCAAATCTGTAAACACATTTAAAAATAATTGACATAAATGCTTATGTGGGCTGATTTCTTCATAAAGAACAACTCAGAAAATTAGCTTTATAGAAAAAGCTACTGAGCAGTCAATCAACAAAAAGTTTCTATTATTCAGCACATCCACAATTCCGTAGTACAATGACATCAGTGGTCATGAAGATAAATTTGTCAAGCTCTGTAGAGCGCTTGAAGTTCACTCTATTTTATTTTATTTTATTTTTTTTTTGACAGGCAGAGTGGACAGTGAGAGAGAGAGACAGAGAGAAAGGTCTTCCTTTGCCATTGGTTCACCCCACAATGGCTGCTGTGGCCGGCGCACAGCACTGATCCAAAGCCAGGAGCCAGGTGCTTCTCCTGGTCTCCCATGCAGGTGCAGGGCCCAAGCACTTGGGCCATCCTTCACTGCACTCCCGGGCCACAGTAGAGAGCTGGACAGGAAGAGGTGCTACCGAGACAGAATCCAGCGCCCTGACCGGGACTAGCACCTGGTGTGCTGGCACCGCAGGTGGAGGATTAGCCTAGTAATTTTTTTTTTACTTTTTTTTTTTTATTTTTATTTTTTTCATTTTTGATAGGCAGAGTGGACAGTGAGAGAGAGAGAGACAGAGAGAGAAAGGTCTTCCTTTTGCCGTTGGTTCACCCTCCAATGGCCGCCGCTGCAGCCGGCGCACCGCGCTGATCCGATGGCAGGAGCCAGGAGCCAGGTGCTTTTCCTGGTCTCCCATGGGGTGCAGGGCCCAAGCACCTGGGCCATCCTCCACTGCACTCCCTGGCCATAGCAGAGAGCTGGCCTGGAAGAGGGGCAACCGGGACAGAATCCGG